>NW_021853736.1:19420-29466 GCF_003651465.1 Formica exsecta
CCCACACGCCCTCGCGGAACTCGTGCTCGTGCCGTCGCAGCGCTCGTGCAAATCGCCGGTGTCCAATATTAACGTAACCGGGAATCTGGATGTCGCCCGTATATTGATACTATAAATTAAATTAAACCAAATTATAATATGTATTATAAATAATTAATGTAATATAAAACATAATTTTAATATAAAATATACACAAATATTACTCACTCTTTGGAAAACCACTAGGTTCAATAGGGCTCTCAACAACTCCATTGCGAGGTCCTCCGCCCACCATGACGCGTTCCAGCGACCACGACACAACACGGTTTCAATTAAAGACAGCATTTTTCGAACTTCACTTGGAACACACTTAATAGACTTTTTCTTTATTCGCTGTCAGACACTTTGTGACGGACATAACGGGATAAACATTGTCTCGAACATTTTAGAGTAGGGGATGTATCACTTACAAAGAACGCTTACCTTCTGCACATGATAAGAAGGCAAAAGTTAGCATGTTTCGGCAAACAACTATTTAAAGTTTTTTAAATATGAATGTATTATAATATGTAAACCATTATCGAACAGCTTTGAACGGCTATCGAACGGCTATTAAACGGCTATTTAACGGCTATCGAATGGCTTTGAACGCCTATCGAACGGCTATGAACGACTATTGAACGGCTATCGAACGGCTGTTGAACAGCTTTGAACGACTATCGAACGGCTTCGAACGATTATCAAATGGCTTTGAACAGCTATCGAACGGCTTTGAACGGCTATCGAACGGCTTTGAACGGCTTTGAACGGTTATCGAACGGCTACCAAACGGCTTTGAACGGCTATCGAACAGCAATTAAACAGCTTTGAACGGCTATCGAACGGTTTTGAACGGTTATCGAACGGCTATTGAACGGCTACCGAACGACTATTGAACGACAAAACAATTATTTATACGCCATTCAAATATTTAAAGTCTATGCCCATGTTCTGAAATGTAACATCTATATTTTAATTAACTAGCTGACGCCGCTATCTAACGTCACGTACATAAATTTAATACTCGCATACTGGGATAAGAAAGAGAGAAAGAGAAGAATAAAAGAGAATAAAATATATTTTAACAATAGTTTATTCTAAATAATGTTTGGGTGAATCTTTATGATGATTCGTCCACCAATTGAATATTTTAAATACATTTTGTAAAGCGCAATTTTTCAAATGTTTTTCACAGCGCATAGTATTAATAACATGTAGCTTATTTAACGAAGTGATATCTTCATAGTCCGCATCCAAGGTCTAAATAATAACATCGTTTCTCGCATCATCGTCAAGTATATCGGCCAGCCATTCTCGTTTTTCGTGTCCTTTAACGTACACGATAGGAAATGCTCCATCTTCCTCTTCCGTCGCACCCACCACAGCTCTCGTAATCAAACGCCTAGCGAAGCTGTATGGAACGTTTCCATACTCCCATTGAAGTCCATGGTGATGTCCGATTAGCCATGAAACTTGGCATCTCTCAAATTTTGTACGACTGCTGTCGATCGTCAAAGTCTCAATCTTTATATATTTTTGACATTGGAGGGAATATTTGCTGATCTAGGTAATTTTACGAACTACGTTGGTCAATGGGCAATATTCGACAACGCGATCGTGCAAGATGAGACAATAGGAGGTAGTATTTGCAGGTATATCCTCCTTGCACTCAAACTCTAATCTCACGTCCACGGTAGAATTTTTGACAGACTCGTTTTGTCGCGAGCAATCGATAACCGCAAGAGGACCGCAATGTAAAAATTGTGAAATGTTTAATAGCACATCATCATTATCACATCCGTAATAAGATTTGCGAAAACGAGAGTACATATCGAACAAGAGGGCGAATCTATTTTTATCGAAATCTAAATTCAAATCATCGTAGGGATAAAATTCCGAGTTTAGATAGAGTTTAACGTTGGTCAATTTGCAGTCGTCGAATGTAGTAATATCTTTTGACACAGCATTTTTTCTGATCGTGCAAGATGAGACAATAGGCGGTGGTATTTGCCGGTATATCCTCCTTGCACTCAAACTCTAATCTTACGTTCACGGTGGAATTTTTGACAGACTCGTTTTGTCGCGAGCAATCGATAACCGCGAGAGGACCGCAATGTAAAAATTTTGGAATGTTTAATAGCACATCATCATTATCATATCCGTAATAAGATTTGCGAAAACGAGAGTACATATCGAACAAGAGGGCGAATCTATTTTTATCGAAATCTAAATTTAAATCATCGTAGGGATAAAATTCCGAGTTTAGATAGAGTTTAACGTTGGTCAATTTGCATTCGTCGAATGCAGTAATATCTTTTGACAAAGAATTTTTTTTGCCAGTCTGCAGCGCAAAGATCACGTATCGCGGCTTCTCCAGCTGAGAGGCGGCTTTCACGGTCCACGAATGCTTGGTCGTATTATGCAATAGAGGAAATTCGTATAGATCCCAAGAGCGAAAACTCATATTCAAGTATCGCCCGCTTTCCAACGCGCGTAGCAAGGATAGTTTATTGACCTTGCTCAATATACATAGGGATACGCCATTGTATCTTGAACAATTCGATATCAGCTTCAGTATTGTCGATAACGTAGTCAATTCATTTGCAGGCCATTTCGTCGTGTTAGAGTCTTCTGTAAATAATGAAATAGTAAATAATACTTCGTGTATGTAAATATAATATATACAAGAATATTTAAACGAACCAAGTAACTTACGACGGAAGATCCTTGAAGAAAGTATCTGTGATGCGATCTAAAAAAGAAAAATGTATTATTTAATCAGAATTTGTTATTTAAATTTTTAAAGTCTCAAAATTCATGAACGGTGATAGATTCGAGGTCATCGTTAGTCCTGTTTTGTTTATCTCGTCGAAATATACGAAAAAAGTCCTTTGATCCAACCTCGTATCTCTCATCGTTCAAGAGTTACGGGAGTTTGAAGAAAAAAATTTGCTCGACCATTCGACTGTGTCTCCTTACCTTTATGCAAGTCCGTATGTTCCGATAGCCGGACGTACAATGAGCCAAAAGATAGTGCTCGCTCGACCATGTACTCTGTAAGGTTATCGGAAGGTTAAATCACGAGCTCCGATTACCCATAATGCAATGCAAAGAAGATTTAGCTATTCGAAAAATGTATATTTATTAAATAAACTGCGGTAGTTTTATCAAAGTCAGAGAGAGGGGTGGAGCCCGCCTTCCCGCAGAGGGGGCTCCACTTCCGGAAGATATAATCTAACTCAAACCCAATTTTTGTTGCGATTCACCACGTTGCGAATTTCGATTTCAAACAAATTGTCAACCTCCTACGCCTAATAATGTTTCAATCGCATATTATCTTATATATTTGTTTCAATCGCATACTATCTTATATATTTTGAATTTCAATTTCGTGCACTCTAGGAAAAAGTAAGCACGTAAGTAAGATAAGGACTTGTCATTTGCATTTAAATTTTAACACATTTAATAATTAACAAGTAATTGTTAGAAAAATATATAATTGAGGAAATTTGTTATAACACACAACAGAAAAGTGCTAATATTATAGAAATAGATGGTGAGTACAATATGTTTTATTATATACGATTAATATCATGATAATCGCACAAATAATCTTTGCTTAATTATTACAGATGAAGTGAACAAACTTTGTGAGAAACGATTAAAAAGTATTTTGTTCTCACTAGTAATATATAATGAAATTGCTGAACAAACACAGATTTTCTCATGTTAGTGGATAAATGAAAATATTTAGGATAAATAAATAATTTCTCTATATAATACTACAATAGAACAGGTTTTTGTTTTATTTCGCCAATCATTTTACAAAAGCAATATATATTCCGAGATGATGTCTTCATTATAAAATATTATACAGGCGGTACATAAATATAGTGAACTAATGCCATAACATCGTGTAATAATGATAATAATATCGTCTGATAATGATAATAATGTAATTATAAAACATGAACAGGCAGTATATAAATATAGCAAAGTAATACCATAATATAAATAGTGTAATAATAATAACAATATTATAATCTGATTATAAACAAAATTGTGTAAATTGATTAAAAAGTGAATCAGATGTGTCTTTGTTTGTGCTGTTTTGATTAGGAATAATATTGAATAAGTTTTTTAATTTTGCTACGCGAAGAAACCATACGTGTTACGCACATGTGGATAATATCTCTTAGTTAGTTTCAGAGAAGGATGAAATCGATGTTGTCTGGGACCAGCTCGTGAGACCAGCAGTTCCAAATTGTAGGCCAGTGGGCAATAACTTAACGTTACGCTTCTTAAGAGCATAATCAAGATCCTTATTATTCCGGTGTTACAACCATGGATACTTGTGAAGGATACGCTACGAGACCAATCAGTCCATTTTCCTATCGGGTCAAGATTGACATCTCTATTTATTAAAGCCTGAAAATATAAATTCAACATCATTATATATATGTGTATGTGTGGGTGTGTGTGTGTGTGTTTTCTCATAAAAAAAGTACTTCGTAAACATTGATTTACTATACAGGGTGGTCCATTTTAAAAGAGCCAGTCAAATATCTCGAAAAATATGGAAGAGTCTGAAACGTTATTCCGTATCTTCCATATTTTTCGAGATATTTGACTGGCTCTTTTAAAATGGACCACCCTGTATAATTGAATAAGTACAATCTGTTTAACTACATATGCTGTTAAATATAACGAAAAAAATGTTATATTAACAATATTCATCTCGAATTGGATTAAGTTTAGTTACTTTATTAACAGTATTAACCACGATATACATATGTTTTTATTTTAATAACCGACATTTTTTTCAATAGAAAATACTGTTATTGACAATCGATTGGATTATTTTTAATTACATTGAGATAACATTACTTCTTTTTGTTTATTGATTACTTATATAATATATAATAATGATTCACAAGAGTTATTGATTGATTCGCATATTATTTTTCTTATTACGCAAATATTTTTTCTTTTCAATTTACATAATTTTAGCCCTTTGTTATTACATAAATATGCACAATACACTTTGCTAATCCATGCAACAATATGCAAGATGCAGATGATAAAATTAAGCAGATTTTACAATAACTCATTCGTTAGTATGCTACACATTTTTTATATGATCGTTTACATCTTACAAAATATTTTTTATACTTTTTATATCTTTTATGACATTATATACAGGGTGTTTAAAAAAAGGCTTCAAGACTTAGTACATATTTGATTATGCGCGGTAAATGAACGAGTATCTTACCATATTATTATTTTATTATTAACGATGTGTATAAACGTTGTATAGTTTATTGCGTCTGCCAAGTTCTCGCCCAGATCAGGAACACAAAGAGCACGCCAAGAAGGATGGCCGACCAGGCCTTTTGTTACTTTTGCTTCCGCAGAATCCACAGCCGAGCCCGACGGATATTAATCCACACAAGGTCAACAGACCTCATTAAACACTAAATACTAAACAGTTCGATAGACTGATCACTTTTCTTAAAAACACGGAGAAACAATGGACTAATAATACACCTTACTCGCTTTCCCGCCAACAAATGCCTGCTGAATCTTGAATCATCTCATGTTTCATGACTCGTTATCGTTAGGCGAACACGCATTATCGCAATGCCAGCGCCATCTGGAGTCACCAGACGCTATTGATATCTCGTAATGGCTACGTTCCGATATTCACTGCCAGTACTAAAAATCTATACGAATATCGAAACGCAGCCAATATTAGATATCATTATATAAATAATTTTTACACTACAAAATAAAGATCTAATTATGCGTATCCATACGGTGTCAACCCGATTTTCTTTCTCATCTATAATCAAAGCCATTATTCATATATATGTACAATTTTAATAAAATACTTACAATTTTAATATTTACGTTTTATTACGAGTAATATATATATATATTGGGTTGAGTAAAAAGTCATTGCGTATTTTTTGTATGTTTTTCAAATTCATTTATTTATATAAAGAACAAAGATCAATCAATGATATATTTTCCGTTTTGTTCGATGACCTTTTGCCATCTTTCGGTGAGCTTCATAATTCCCCGTTCGTAGAAGGACCTGTCTTTATTGGCGAAAAACTGAACAAGGTGATGATTTACCGCCTCATCTGAATTTAACGTTATTCCACGCAGGGAGTTTTGAAGAGAGCGAAACAAGTGGAAGTCTGACGGCGCAAGGTCAGGCGAGTATGCTGGGTGGGGCAACACATCCTATCCAAGCTCCAATAATTTTTGACGGGTTGCCAAAGATGTGTGTGGTCTCGCGTTGTCTTGATGGAACACAACTCCTTTACGATTGACGAGCTCCGGACGTTTCTGGATGACAGATTCGTTCAAACTGTCCAATTGCCGACAGTACACATCCGAATTGGTTGTTCGGTTCCTTAGTAGGAACTCAAAAAACACCACACCCCAAAAACAATCCCACCACACTGAGAGCATAACCTTCCTCTGATGAAGTTCTGCTTTTGAAGTCATTTGAGGCGAATCATCACGTCGGGACCAAGACCGTTTGCGTTCCACATTGTTGTAAACAATCCACTTCTCATCACCAGTTATCATTCGTTTCAAAAAAGGATCGTTTTCTTCACGTTTCATGAGCATATCGCAGATGTTTATACGCGCCGTCAAATGAACTTCTTTGAGTTCATGAGGAATCCAAATATCGAGCTTGCTTACGTATCCCAGCTTCTTTAGGTGGACGTGAACACTTTTTTGACTGATCTTCAATGTTTCTGCAATCTCTCGTGTCGTGTAACGTGGGTTTGACTTGATCAATGCCTTTATTTTGTCGTCATCAACCTCGGTGGGCCTTCCTGACCGAGGAGCATCTTTGAGATCAAAATCACCAGCGCGGAATTTCTTGAACCAGTTTTGGCACTGACGTTCTTGTAGAGCATCGTCACCGTAAACTTTACGCAATTTTTCACAAGCTTGACGCGCGTTCTTCCCTTTACGGAAGTAAAACAGTAAAATATGTCGAAAATGCACAGTTTGGTCTTCCATCTTCAACTTGTTGTAAAATCTCCAAAACTCAACCAAATCGCTCAATTTTTTTTTAGAATGAAGCTTAAACCGTCAGCTGTTAAACGATATATGACAAACATATATGTGAATGACTCTAGTACTGCCAAAACTGAACTAATGCCATCTGTTGCAAAAATACGCAATGACTTTTTACTCAACCCAATATATAAAATTGCGTGAAACTTTGATGTCCAAGACCGGACATCCTATGGACGTCCAAATATTGGCTACTAACGGATGTCTCAAATCGGATGTACAATGGACATACATTTCATGTCCATGGACGTACATTTCATGTCCATGGACGTGAAGACGTAAAATGGACATAAAATGAACGTTCATAGAACGTCCTGTGCTATCTGGGTATCTTTGGATAAAAAATTATTTAATATTGCATTCAAAACTAAGCATCATAATTTATTGCATTATAGTAAAATCATTAAAAAATATGGGCTATTAAATCTTATGTCATCTATTCGTTTTGAGGCAAAACGGTAAATTTCTATATTAGCGTCGCCACCTCCGATTTGCCTCAAAATTTACATAGAGCTTTCTTTAGGTCTACAATTAACAGTTATGATATTTTTAAACCGGGCAAACAATATGTTGTCCTTGAAGAAAATTATCAAGTGGTCGCGTGAAGCGCTATTCGCATTTAGGAATATTTTGATTTTTTGACACTTTTGATAAGACATATTCTGTGCATTTAGACATTATATTAGAATGTAATTTTCTGACGCCATATACATTTAATCTGAACGTGGTAAACCTTGATATTAGCGCCGATCTCACTTTGTTTCGCATTGTAAAATATGGGGTGAACCTCGTTCTGTATTGTACAATACATGCGTGGATGCAGTGAGTTCCGCCCCCCCCCCTACGGGGGGGTACATAAAATGTTTGCATGCTATGTTCAGCATATTTGTCTATCTGGGTAGTTCCTGAGGAATTTTAATCAAAAGTTTATTAGACGTAAAACTCCGGATAAGCTACTTGATAGCGCCGCGGCCCCTGTACGTAGGCAAAACTGTTGACAAGCCGGAAGGAATTTCTTTATATGCTTGGCGTCGTTTGATTCATGGAGTGCGTGGGCGGGGGAGGGGCGGAGCCATTCCCCCTGCACCGCCACCACTTAAAACTGAAAATAGGTTTGAGTTAGATTATATTTTCCGGAAGTGGAGCCCCCCCCGTAGGGGGGCGGAACATACTGGATCCACGCATATACTTTACAACGCGAAGCGAGATCCAACCCCACAATTGTTGTGTGGATGGAAAAGTGTATGCGTGGACGCAGTGGGTTCCGCCCCTTCTACGGGGGGACTCCACTTCCGGAAGGTATAACCTAACCCAAACCTATTTCTGATTTAAAACTAAAATTTGGGTTTGGGTTAGATTATATCTTCCGGAAGTGGAACCCCCCCGTAGGGGAGGGGCGGAACTCACTTCGTCCACGCATATATTTTACAATGCGAAACGAAGTGAGATCGGCGCTAATATCAAGGTTTACCACGTTCAGATTAAATGTATATGGCGTTAGAAAATTACATTCTAATATAATGTCTAAATGCACAGAATATGTCTTATCAAAAGTGTCAAAAAATCAAAATATTCCTAAATGCGAATAGCGCTTCACGCGACCACTTGATAATTTTCTTCAAGGACAACATATTGTTTGCCCGTTTTAAAAATATCATAACTGTTAATTGTAGACCTAAAGAAAGCTCTATGTAAATTTTGAGGCAAATCGTAGGTGGCGACGCTAATATAGAAATTTACCGGCAAAACATAAACAATTGAAAAGTTGCGCTAAAGCTACTACTTCACGAGTAAATCTTTCCTACACGCTTGCTCGCTTGCTCTCATTAGGACTTTATTATCGATTTGTTTTCGTTGATGGATTTTCAAATCGTTTTCAACATGATACTAAAATATCCAAATTTTCAAATTTTCTTGATTATCTTGATATAAAAAATGTTTTACATCCAGAAATAATAAACGATAATTTTATAGACTGTGTATCTTGGATTATAATAAACGAAACACGTTATGAGATTAACAATATTATATGTATTGCGACGACTTTTACTTCCGTCTCGCGACCGAACGATAGACGCGTCCGCCATTTCAATCTCTCCGTCGCGCGGATGGACGTTGCGCCGACGAACAGGAGCGAATTCACCGAACGGGAGATGCGGGATAGTCGTTGACAAAAACCGAGAACAGAGAAAAAGGACAACGCGCCGAGTAAGAACGGGATGGTAAAGGTTCCGCGCGTACCGTGACAAAATCCAAAAGATAATTGCGAGAATCGAACTTGGGCGCCAGATACGGTCTTTCACGCATCAATCCGCGAAACGCACGAAATAAGGGCGAGATAGATGTGAAAGAAATTGTTAGAAGTCGCCACGGGCTGGCTAGCTCGCCTAACGGTAGAGGGGCAGGCGGGCAGGGCAAGTGTCGGATTAACGCGACGATTAATTATGCAAGAGGCGACAACTAGTAGAGCGACAAACACAAGCAAAAATTAAAGGCTCGAGATAATGAACAAAGATAACAACGAGTTTATTATAATAGACGGAGCGAGGCCCCGTGAAAGTCAAAAATGGTAATGACGACCGCGCGGATATTCGGCGGCGGTGACGATGCGAGTACGAGACTGGGTGTTAGAAACGGGGCGCGAAACCCCGGAAGATATACGCCGATGTCGGCCCGTTATATCGGCCGTAATCCTTTTCTCGGCGTTAAATACGCCTCGCACCGCGGAAATGACGAGTATTAGGTTTTGCCTGGAATTCGGGCGATATGATGTAACCCAATCCGATTCTCGATACCAAGCAGGGGCGGCGACCGGATCGCCCGCTATCGTTACTTAAAAACTAGTACGCAACTTACAACTAACAAACAATTCGCGAAACACGCACCTTCGTTACTTCCGGGCGAACGTGACACACGTACACGACGCT
>NW_021853736.1:30049-32850 GCF_003651465.1 Formica exsecta
TTCCGGAAGTGGAGCCCCCCCCGTAGGGGGGCGGAACATACTGGATCCACGCATATACTTTACAACGCGAAGCGAGATCCAACCCCACAATTGTTGTGTGGATGGAAAAGTGTATGCGTGGACGCAGTGGGTTCCGCCCCTTCTACGGGGGGACTCCACTTCCGGAAGGTATAACCTAACCCAAACCTATTTCTGATTTAAAACTAAAATTTGGGTTTGGGTTAGATTATATCTTCCGGAAGTGGAACCCCCCCGTAGGGGAGGGGCGGAACTCACTTCGTCCACGCATATATTTTACAATGCGAAACGAAGTGAGATCGGCGCTAATATCAAGGTTTACCACGTTCAGATTAAATGTATATGGCGTCAGAAAATTACATTCTAATATAATGTCTAAATGCACAGAATATGTCTTATCAAAAGTGTCAAAAAATCAAAATATTCCTAAATGCGAATAGCGCTTCACGCGACCACTTGATAATTTTCTTCAAGGACAACATATTGTTTGCCCGGTTTAAAAATATCATAACTGTTAATTGTAGACCTAAAGAAAGCTCTATGTAAATTTTGAGGCAAATCGTAGGTGGCGACGCTAATATAGAAATTTACCGGCAAAACATAAACAATTGAAAAAAGTTACGCTAAAGCTACTACTTCACGTAAATCTTTCCTACACGCTTGCTCTCAAACATCAATTAGGACTTTATTATCGATTTGTTTGCGTTGATGGATTTTCAAATCGTTTTCAACATGATACTAAAATATCCAAATTTCCTGAAGTGTTTGATTATCTTGATATAAAAAATGTTTTACATCCAGAAATAATAAACGATAATTTTATAGACTGTGTATCTTGGATTATAATAAACGAAACACGTTATGAGATTAACAATATTATATGTATTGCGACGACTTTTACTTCCGTCTCGCGACCGAACGATAGACGCGTCCGCCATTTCAATCTCTCCGTCGCGCGGATGGACGTTGCGCCGACGAACAGGAGCGAATTCACCGAACGGGAGATGCGGGATAGTCGTTGACAAAAACCGAGAACAGAGAAAAAGGACAACGCGCCGAGTAAGAACGGGATGGTAAAGGTTCCGCGCGTACCGTGACGAAATCCAAAAGATAATTGCGAGAATCGAACTTGGGCGCCAGATACGGTCTTTCACGCATCAATCCGCGAAACGCACGAAATAAGGGCGAGATAGATGTGAAAGAAATTGTTAGAAGTCGCCACGGGCTGGCTAGCTCGCCTAACGGTAGAGGGGCAGGCGGGCAGGGCAAGTGTCGGATTAACGCGACGATTAATTATGCAAGAGGCGACAACTAGTGGAGCGACAAACACAAGCAGAAATTAAAGGCTCGAGATAACGAACAAAGATAACAACGAGTTTATTATAATAGATGGAGTGAGGCCCCGTGAAAGTCAAAAATGGTAATGACGATCGCGCGGATATTCGGCGGCGGTGACGATGCGAGTACGAGACTGGGTGTTAGAAACGGGGCAATCCTCCGCCCTCGATCACCGGAGTCCTCTCCGTTCGTTTAAGTAGTCAGGATTTCTTCGTTCTCGCCTGCTCTCGCTATCGCTCGCTTTCGTTTTCTAATACGCCTCTAACTCGCACGCAAGCTTACGCCAGTCTGCCCCGGGATCGTCGCGATCCAGAATCGATACCTGTGGGCCAGCCGGGGCTGCGCACACGGGGTGCGTATTATCGCGACCAATCACACGTTATCACGCGCTGTGGCCGGCGGGCGACGCGCTCATGATCGTATCAGGGGTGCGCGCGCCCTCATTATCGCGAATAATATTTTGCTGGGGCCCGCTCAGCGGGGCCGTTGCAGGGTCTAGATCGTACGGCTTGGCCGGAAGTAGGATACGACCCTCTGTTCGGCCGTCTTTTCCTGCGGGCCGTGTCCCGCAGCGGCAGCATCCCGCAGTACCTCTTCGGGGAGCGACTCCGCTCGGTCCTGGATCCTTGCGCGAGGTTTCTCTCGTTGTCTCGTGCGTCGCGCATCACGCGTGCACATCCTGATCTCGTCGCGACGTTGAAATATTTTCGCTGCTTGTTTATATGGGCGAAATGCTGGTTCATCTTCGCTCGAAGGTCGCTCAGGTTTTATAAGAGATGCTTCCGGACGTCGAACTTCGATCTCCCGCCATCTCCTCCGATGAGGCTCCCAAATTAATTATTCATAAAGCAAAAGAAATAATAACGAAATTAATATCGGAACAAAATCTCGGTTAAAAACGCCTCTCTGGAAACTACGGTACGGTTCTCGCAATTTTTCGACTGGCGCGGCCCTTTCGCCCGCGTTTTGCGATCGGGGAGGGATTCGGCGGACGCGCGCGAGACGGCAACGTCACAGTATAGATATTCATAAACGTTTATTTGGAAAGGTTCGATATATTATTTTAAATAAAAAAAAAGAAATATTCTTTTTATTTGCAAAGTTTTTTACTTTAAGTTTTAATCGTCACAAAAGTGCTTATAAAGTATTAGAAAACGACCAATTATTTTGTATTAAACAACAAGATTTAGTACAAAAAATGTATAACCAGAGCTGCCAGTTCGTGGGAAATGGGAGCCCCCACCTCTTACCACGGGACTTACTAACACAGACGTAGCCGCTACGTCATAGCGTGTACGTGTAGCTTCGTGCGTGGGGGCAGGCTACGAACAGCACTGAGCGATCACGAAAACGTTCGCCGCTAGCACATGTGCGGCCGTCGAATTTTCCTATTCGCTTGAAATATATGCATTTCCATGCAATATAACAGAATAAATGCAAATGGT
>NW_021853737.1:0-295 GCF_003651465.1 Formica exsecta
TTGGCTTTCATCGCTGCCCAAACAGCTGTGGCTGCGGCTCTCTCATCGAGAGTCAAATCTTTCGCGACGATGCGAGTTCGCGCTTTCTCAGCGAGTATCCTGTCAGCCGCGTGTCTCTCGGTGAGATTGGTGTTCCGGGAATACGCTGTATCGTGCTCGCGGCAGGCCGCGTCCAATGGATTTATACCCCGATCGCCTCTCGCTAATCGCTCTTGTAGCCGTGTGCCCGGGCCGCAAAACTGATAGCCGAGGATATGTAACTCGAAAGAAAGGGCGTTTATCGCGCGATTTAATA
>NW_021853738.1:0-528 GCF_003651465.1 Formica exsecta
AACTTTACAGAAATTTATTACTCCACCAATGTAATTTAGAAAAACGAATGTTACAGAACGCATTAGCAATAGCTACTCAAGCACCTGATATTTTTGCATATCATCTAATGAAAGGACCTGGATATTTGGCTCTTTTAGCAGGGGAAATAATTCACATAGTCAAATGCGTATCAATAGATGTAAAACTCGCAAGAACAAAAGAATGTTACGATCAATTACCAGTAATCCGAGAAAACCGAACACATTTCTTAACGCCTCAGACTCATATATTATTACAACACGGAACACAAACTGCATGCAATCCATTTGCACCTGCCATATACCTTTTAGGAGAATCATGGTACAAATTTATACCTAATCCGGTAGATACATTACCACCAACCATTATGAAACCATTAACCAAGCCTACTTGGAAGTACATCAACCCAGGGTAGTCAGGTAAACATTACAACACACATACAGTTTCTTTTTTTTACGCCATAAAATGGGCACGCATGAGAAAAGATAGTTTTGTATTAAATTTATATA
>NW_021853738.1:3776-14838 GCF_003651465.1 Formica exsecta
CATACACATGTACACTCACCGAGAAATTATAATCAACAATATTTTTATTTTTATTTTTTATAATCATGTATATCCACCATTTACTTTAAAATAAATAAATTTACGTTTTGTTAATTTAAAAATCAAAATAACTCTTTATTAAACCCCCACTCATTCCTCCAGTCGAAAGATCGCACTTGGTTCCATCCCGCGTAAAAGAGATTAAATTCTCTTACCAAAAAGGGACCACCGAACGAACGTCTGAATAACCAGCGTAACAGCGACTCAGTCGTTTACCTGCTTTTCAGACCTGTCAGTTCGTTCGACCCGATTCCAAACGCCACGAGACGTTTAATTTCGGGAAAATTAAAGATAGTTGTTGCGCCCTTCCGTCGACTCATCCTTCCTCGAGTCTGGACGTAACACACCGATCGAAGTCGTGATCGAGATGGCGCTGTGAACATAACAGAAGAGAAATTGGGAGAGTTATAAAACTGAAGGACTCTCTCTCTCTGCGCTCTCTTTAGTCTGTGTCAAATTTTCCGCGGTTACCGGTTCTTATTAAGTTAAAGTAATACAGCTATTACAAAACATTCGTTGTACTCGACCTTCGAATACACAACATTTGGCGACGAGTTACGGGATTGGAAGCACACGAAGTAACGAGAACTGTGCGAAAGAAACAGTTTTAATGAAGAAAATGGCTACGCCGTGGAATGGCTGTTGGACAAATAGAGGAGTATCAGCCACGCATAGATGCATCCTGGACACAATATATAGAAAGGTGGGATTTTCATTTTATTGCTAACGAAATAGTAAGTCCAGTAAAAAAGCGTACTATCCTTCTGAGTGTATGTGGGAAGGCGACATACGCACTCATACGCTCAGTAGTTATGCCGAAATCTCCGGCGGATTTTTCATTTGTGGAGATCGTGCAAAAGGTGGGGGAACATTTCACAAAAAAATCAAATAGCTTTTGAATCGGTCGCGGATTACGTTGCTGATTTGCGTCGATTTCCGGAACATTGTGGTTTTGGAACTATATTGGATAGCATGCTTCGAGATCGTTTAGTTTGCGGTATAGCAGATGAAGCAGTGCAACGACGTCTATTGGCGAAGACAGATTTATCTTTCCAGAAAGCGCTAGACATAGCAATAGTGGCGGAGACAGCTAAAAAGAATGTATTGAATCTGAGAACATCGTTCACGTCGGGAAATGCAGTTACGCATGGAGTCTGGAAAAACGATCGTAACAAGAAGAATACGATTCAACGGAAAACGACGAAAGCGACATCGAAGAAGCTATGTTTCAGATGTAGGGAAGTGTATGCGCCCAGTGAGTGCAGGTTCGTAACCGTGGAGTGCCGGTTTTACAAGGAAAAGGGGCATATAGAGCGCGTGTGTCTCTCTAAAGGAAAACTGACTATAGGAAGCAGCACGAGTACAAAAAAATCGGGAGAGGGCAGCACACATGCAGTAATGAACACGTCACGGGCATCGACACAGAGGGAAGTCGAATATCAGCTAAACACAATACAAGAAGTGTTACCGTCTGAAATCTTTACAGTAGAAGTATATATTAACGAGAAACCACTCTCATTCGAAGTAGACTCAGGTGCCACTTGCACTATCATAAGTGAGAAAACTTTTAAGAGATTATGGCCGACACGTCAACTCAAGTTTCAAAAGGAATCTATTACCTTACGAACGTGGACACGCCAGCAATTAGAGGTTAGAGGAACTTTCACTGCGAAGGTAGGATACAAAAATCAAATACACGAATTACCATTGATCGTGATAAAAGGGCAAGGAACAAGCTTATTAGGTATGAATTGGTTCAACGCTCTAGGAATTTCATTAAGGGGAATTCATCACATTCATGTAAAACAGGAAATACGTAAAGCAGTATTTGCAGAAGGACTAGGCTTATATACAGGAGCTCCAATTAACATAGAGATTAACGCGGACGGTAAACCAATATTTTTGAAAAGCAGAGCCGTCCCATACGCGTTTCGAGAGAAAGTAGATGAAGAATTACGAAGGTTAGAAACAGTTGATGTTTTAGAAGCAGTTCAACACTCGAATTGGGCCACGCCAATCGTGTTGGTTTTAAAGAAGGACGGACATGTACGTTTATGTGGAGATTAGCGAGCTACCGTAAATAAAGCTATAAAAACGGACACATACCCATTGCCTACAGTAACGGAGTTATTAGCACAACTTGCAGGAGGTAAGCGATTCACAAAGCTAGATTTATCTGAAGCTTATTTGCAGCTGCCAGTAGACGAAGCAACATCAAAAATTCTTACAATAAATACCCCAAGAGAACTATTTCGAGTTAAAAGATTACCTTATGGAATCTCTTCAGCACCAAGCGTTTTTTAGAGAGTAATGGATACCGTCTTAACTAGTCTTACCGGAATAGGTGCATATTTGGATGACCTACTCATAGCTGGAGAGTCTCAGGAGCAATTGACAGATAGAGAAAATAAAGCATTTGAGAGAATTTACAATGCAGGGTTACGTCTAAAGAAAAGTAAGTGCATACTTAACACAGACGCTGTAGAATATCTAGGTTATAGAGTAGATGCGGAAGGAGTACATCCAGTTACAGAGAAAGTGGAGGCCATACAAAAAGCTCCGGCCTCAAAAAATAAGGAAGAACTTCAGACTTTCTTAGGATTATTAAATTTTTATTCATGTTTTCTGCCACATAAAGCAACAGTGTTAGAACCATTACATAGATTATTGGATAAACAAACAAAATGGACATGGTCAGTAGCGCACAATAAGGCATTTTGTTCAGCAAAGAAGATGGTAATAGCATCTACTGTTTAACACATTACGATCCTGAGAAACCCCTCATTCTGGCATGTGATGCATCACTGTACGGAGAAGGAGCTGTCCTTTCATACATAAATTCAGATGGTTCTGAGAGACCAATAGCTTTTGCATCAAGAACATTATCTAAAGCAGAAAGAAATTATTCACAGTTACAAAAGGAAGCGCTATCAATCATTTTCGGAGTTACAAAATTTCACGCATATGTATATGGTCGGAATTTTACAATCTTAACAGATCATAAGCCACTTTTGGGTTTGTTTAACCCAGATAAATCAGTACCTCAGATAATGTCACCGCAATTACTTCGATGGAGTTTAATTTTAGCAGCTTATACATAGAAACTGAATTATAGAGAAGGGAAAATACATGCAAACGCAGATGCATTAAGTCGATTGCCGATGGAAACGCCGGAATTCAGTATTCCACTTTTAGGAGAAATAAAAATGTTGGAATCAACACAGGATATACCATTAAAAGCGAGAGACATCGGAAAAGGACACAAGTGGATCCAATACTATCCAGAGTACATCGATGGTTACTTCAAGGTTTTCCTGCAGAATAACAGGAGAATAAATTTGCACTTTTTATAAAACGTCAAATAGAATTGTCGGCGCACAGAAATTGTATGTTATGGGGATCACGTGTTGTAATTCCGGAATGTGCTAGAGAATCAGTACTCCAGATGCTACACAATGCACATCCGGGAATAGTTAAAATGAAGGCGATAGCTCGTAGTTACGTTTGGTGGCCAGGAATGGACAAAGCCATTGAAACATATATAAGTAAATGTGATCAATGTCAACTAATAAAAAATAATATGCCGCCGGTTCAAGGAAACACATGGTTATCTCCGGGAAAACCATGGATCCGTCTTCATATTGATTTCGCAGGACCTTTCCACGGGAAAATATTTATGTTAATCGTAGACGCGTATACCAAATGGCTGGAAGTTTTTCAGATGAGCAACTGTACGGCACAGGCTGTAATTATAAAATTACGAAATCTTTATGCGACACATGGATTGCCACAGATCATAGTATCAGACAATGCAACAGTATTCACGTCAAATGAATATCTGTCTTTTCTTCAAAACAATGGGATAACAGCAATGTACAATGCACCATATCATCCCCCATCTAATGGACAAATCAAAAGATACGCGCAAACGGTAAAAACGACGTTAAAAAAGATACCCAAAGAAGAGTGGGAGATAGGACTTGCACGGTTTCTATTTACACAGCACACCGCACCCAGTATGACAACAGGCACATCACCGGCAGAGCTAATAATAGGACGACGCCTACGAACAGCGTTAGACGGACTACATCCTGATAGTAAACAAGATACAACAACGCAAAAGAATATAAAGATTTGGACATTTGAAGCGGAAGACTCAGTTTGGGCCAGAACTTATCTTATATCACAGAAATGGATAGCAGCCTGGATAGTAAAACCAGTTGGACGAGTAACATATGAAATCCGTACTATTGATGGGAAAAGTTGGATAAGACACATTGACCAATTACGGCCCCGAGCAGGAACAGCAATCGAAAAAACCGACGATGGAAACTGGGATGGGTTTCCTAGCCTCAAGTTTCAAAAGGAATCTATTACCTTACGAACGTGGATTTAATTAACAGCAATTAGAGGTTAGAGGAACTTTCACTGCGAAGGTAGGATACAAAAATCAAATACACGAATTACCATTGATCGTGATAAAAGGGCAAGGAACAAGCTTATTAGGTATGAATTGGTTCAACGCTCTAGGAATTTCATTAAGGGGAATTCATCACATTCATGTAAAACAGGAAATACGTAAAGCAGTATTTGCAGAAGGACTAGGCTTATATACAGGAGCTCCAATTAACATAGAGATTAACGCGGACGGTAAACCAATATTTTTGAAAAGCAGAGCCGTCCCATACGCGTTTCGAGAGAAAGTAGATGAAGAATTACGAAGGTTAGAAACAGTTGATGTTTTAGAAGCAGTTCAACACTCGAATTGGGCCACGCCAATCGTGTTGGTTTTAAAGAAGGACGGACATGTACGTTTATGTGGAGATTAGCGAGCTACCGTAAATAAAGCTATAAAAACGGACACATACCCATTGCCTACAGTAACGGAGTTATTAGCACAACTTGCAGGAGGTAAGCGATTCACAAAGCTAGATTTATCTGAAGCTTATTTGCAGCTGCCAGTAGACGAAGCAACATCAAAAATTCTTACAATAAATACCCCAAGAGAACTATTTCGAGTTAAAAGATTACCTTATGGAATCTCTTCAGCACCAAGCGTTTTTTAGAGAGTAATGGATACCGTCTTAACTAGTCTTACCGGAATAGGTGCATATTTGGATGACCTACTCATAGCTGGAGAGTCTCAGGAGCAATTGACAGATAGAGAAAATAAAGCATTTGAGAGAATTTACAATGCAGGGTTACGTCTAAAGAAAAGTAAGTGCATACTTAACACAGACGCTGTAGAATATCTAGGTTATAGAGTAGATGCGGAAGGAGTACATCCAGTTACAGAGAAAGTGGAGGCCATACAAAAAGCTCCGGCCTCAAAAAATAAGGAAGAACTTCAGACTTTCTTAGGATTATTAAATTTTTATTCATGTTTTCTGCCACATAAAGCAACAGTGTTAGAACCATTACATAGATTATTGGATAAACAAACAAAATGGACATGGTCAGTAGCGCACAATAAGGCATTTTGTTCAGCAAAGAAGATGGTAATAGCATCTACTGTTTAACACATTACGATCCTGAGAAACCCCTCATTCTGGCATGTGATGCATCACTGTACGGAGAAGGAGCTGTCCTTTCATACATAAATTCAGATGGTTCTGAGAGACCAATAGCTTTTGCATCAAGAACATTATCTAAAGCAGAAAGAAATTATTCACAGTTACAAAAGGAAGCGCTATCAATCATTTTCGGAGTTACAAAATTTCACGCATATGTATATGGTCGGAATTTTACAATCTTAACAGATCATAAGCCACTTTTGGGTTTGTTTAACCCAGATAAATCAGTACCTCAGATAATGTCACCGCAATTACTTCGATGGAGTTTAATTTTAGCAGCTTATACATAGAAACTGAATTATAGAGAAGGGAAAATACATGCAAACGCAGATGCATTAAGTCGATTGCCGATGGAAACGCCGGAATTCAGTATTCCACTTTTAGGAGAAATAAAAATGTTGGAATCAACACAGGATATACCATTAAAAGCGAGAGACATCGGAAAAGGACACAAGTGGATCCAATACTATCCAGAGTACATCGATGGTTACTTCAAGGTTTTCCTGCAGAATAACAGGAGAATAAATTTGCACTTTTTATAAAACGTCAAATAGAATTGTCGGCGCACAGAAATTGTATGTTATGGGGATCACGTGTTGTAATTCCGGAATGTGCTAGAGAATCAGTACTCCAGATGCTACACAATGCACATCCGGGAATAGTTAAAATGAAGGCAATAGCTCGTAGTTACGTTTGGTGGCCAGGAATGGACAAAGCCATTGAAACATATATAAGTAAATGTGATCAATGTCAACTAATAAAAAATAATATGCCGCCGGTTCAAGGAAACACATGGTTATCTCCGGGAAAACCATGGATCCGTCTTCATATTGATTTCGCAGGACCTTTCCACGGGAAAATATTTATGTTAATCGTAGACGCGTATACCAAATGGCTGGAAGTTTTTCAGATGAGCAACTGTACGGCACAGGCTGTAATTATAAAATTACGAAATCTTTATGCGACACATGGATTGCCACAGATCATAGTATCAGACAATGCAACAGTATTCACGTCAAATGAATATCTGTCTTTTCTTCAAAACAATGGGATAACAGCAATGTACAATGCACCATATCATCCCCCATCTAATGGACAAATCAAAAGATACGCGCAAACGGTAAAAACGACGTTAAAAAAGATACCCAAAGAAGAGTGGGAGATAGGACTTGCACGGTTTCTATTTACACAGCACACCGCACCCAGTATGACAACAGGCACATCACCGGCAGAGCTAATAATAGGACGACGCCTACGAACAGCGTTAGACGGACTACATCCTGATAGTAAACAAGATACAACAACGCAAAAGAATATAAAGATTTGGACATTTGAAGCGGAAGACTCAGTTTGGGCCAGAACTTATCTTATATCACAGAAATGGATAGCAGCCTGAATAGTAAAACCAGTTGGATGAGTAACATATGAGATCCGTACTATTGATGGGAAAAGTTGGATAAGACACATTGACCAATTACGGCCCCGAGCAGGAACAGCAATCGAAAAAACCGACGATGGAAACTGGGATGGGTTTCCTAGCACAGAACAAGCACAAGTTGCTGAGGCAGGACCAGAACAAACAGAAGAAGCACCAGAACAAGTATTGCAAAGATCCACTCGAACAAGGACGGCCCCAAAACGATACGGAGATTATACCGCTTATAATCTAGAGGGGAAGGAATTGTTATACAGGATGAGTTTTTTAACTTGAAACTGTAAAATATCTCGGAACAGGTACAATCTCAGCATATTTTTTCGGGACGCTCTTGAGGCATAGTGTTACGCGCGCGATCGGCGGCTCGGCCGTCGAGCCTCGAGCGGTAGTGGGGGGACCGTAGGCGTCGCTTCACATATCGGCCCGAAAAGGGCAACTATCTCCGAGCACTGCCCTACACAGATACGACAGTGCCGCTGCCACGGGAGGGTTGGTTGCTTGATTCGTGCCTTCTGCCGCCTTAAATCCCCCCTCACTTCACCGCAAATACTTTTCTCGTTACACTTGATGATTGTATTTGTTAATAATAAAAAAGAGTTTAAAAAGATTATGATTACTTACATAAAGCATCTCCGGCAGGATGCTCCTGCTGGTTTCCAGTAGGCCCTTGTTCAACAGATCTAGGCCTTTGTTCAATAGGTACAGGCCGTCCAGGTCCAAGCTTCGGATCTGGGCATCCACGCACTCCACGCCAGGGTTAACGGGAACGCTAGTTGATGTGCTGATGCCGACTGGGGCGCCAGTCTGCGTATAAGCCTGCGCGCCAGCTTGTGTGTAAACCTGCGCGCCATCCTGCGTGTAAACCTTCGCGCCAGCCTGCGAGCTAGCGACACATCAGCCGGCGCGCCCACCACTGATTCTATCTCCACTATTATGTCCTCCATAGATATCTGGAAAAAAAAATGAAATTTTAAAAATGAAGAATATTTTTCATTCTTGTATTATAAAATACTTACATCGCGCTGTACACCTTCCACCGTGTACTCCGCCATGTTGTCACGTTGTAACTACGATTTCTTCTTGTATTCGATCCTCAACTTTTATGAACAAATGAATCATGGAGTTACTATGTTTAGTACAAACTATGTTACTACGAGATTTATCACTTCGTTTGGCATAATTTTTATTGCTTTCATCATTGTGTACTTAGTTACTTTAGTGCAAAAATCGACGGCGTTTCTTAAGTAAGTATTGAAATAAATATAAGTTAATTATTTAATATTAATAGTAACTATTGTTATAATATTATAGCAGCTATTATTAAAGTTTGCATTTAAAATTTATAACCTGTTTGTTTTATAAATCTGGGAAATTAATGATAAATTTATATATAAATCCAAAATATTGAAGGTAAATATTTAGATTAACGTACCAACCTCCAATGACTTTGACCTTGACATATGTTGTCAAGGTCACTGTCCTGAGTAACATCCAAGAGGTTTTAGCCGTCGCTCGTTGTTTATTAAAAAGTTATTAACAAAAGAAGATAAATATTTAGAGTAACGTACCCACCTTCAATGACTTTGACCTTGACATATGTTGTCAAGGTCACTGTCCTGAGTAACATCCAAGAGGTTTTAGCCGTCGCTCGTTGTTTATTAAAAAGTTATTAACAAAAGAAGATAAATATTTAGAGTAACGTACCCACCTTCAATGACTTTGACCTTGACATATGTTGTCAAGGTCACTGTCCTGAGTAACATCCAAGAGGTTTTAGCCGTCGCTCGTTGTTTATTAAAAAGTTATTAACAAAAGAAGATAAATATTTAGAGTAACGTACCCACCTTCAATGACTTTGACCTTGACATATGTTGTCAAGGTCACTGTCCTGAGTAACATCCAAGAGGTTTTAGCCGTCGCTCGTTGTTTATTAAAAAGTTATTAACAAAAGAAGATAAATATTTAGAGTAACGTACCCACCTTCAATGACTTTGACCTTGACATATGTTGTCAAGGTCACTGTCCTGAGTAACATCCAAGAGGTTTTAGCCGTCGCTCGTTGTTTATTAAAAAGTTATTAACAAAAGAAGATAAATATTTAGAGTAACGTACCCACCTTCAATGACTTTGACCTTGACATATGTTGTCAAGGTCACTGTCCTGAGTAACATCCAAGAGGTTTTAGCCGTCGCTCGTTGTTTATTAAAAAGTTATTAACAAAAGAAGATAAATATTTAGAGTAACGTACCCACCTTCAATGACTTTGACCTTGACATATGTTGTCAAGGTCACTGTCCTGAGTAACATCCAAGAGGTTTTAGCCGTCGCTCGTTGTTTATTAAAAAGTTATTAACAAAAGAAGATAAATATTTAGAGTAACGTACCCACCTTCAATGACTTTGACCTTGACATATGTTGTCAAGGTCACTGTCCTGAGTAACATCCAAGAGGTTTTAGCCGTCGCTCGTTGTTTATTAAAAAGTTATTAACAAAAGAAGATAAATATTTAGAGTAACGTACCCACCTTCAATGACTTTGACCTTGACATATGTTGTCAAGGTCACTGTCCTGAGTAACATCCAAGAGGTTTTAGCCGTCGCTCGTTGTTTATTAAAAAGTTATTAACAAAAGAAGATAAATATTTAGAGTAACGTACCCACCTTCAATGACTTTGACCTTGACATATGTTGTCAAGGTCACTGTCCTGAGTAACATCCAAGAGGTTTTAGCCGTCGCTCGTTGTTTATTAAAAAGTTATTAACAAAAGAAGATAAATATTTAGAGTAACGTACCCACCTTCAATGACTTTGACCTTGACATATGTTGTCAAGGTCACTGTCCTGAGTAACATCCAAGAGGTTTTAGCCGTCGCTCGTTGTTTATTAAAAAGTTATTAACAAAAGAAGATAAATATTTAGATTAACGTACCCACCTTCAATGACTTTGACCTTGACATATGTTCAACTTTCTACGCAAAGCGAGATCTATCCCACGATTCTTGTGTGGATTGGAAAGTGTATGCGTGGACGCAGTGGGTTCCGCCCCCCCCCCCTTATAGGGGGGCTCCACTTCTGGAAGATATAACCTAACCCAAACCAAATTTTAATTTTAAATTAAAAATAGATTTGAGTTAGGTTATATCTTCCGGAAGTGAAGATCCCCGAAGGGGGGAGGGCGGAACCTACTGCGTTCACGCATATACTTTACAGCGCATATATTGTACTTTCGGCTTGTTTCAAGCCAAAGGACGGGGGGGGGGAAGGGGGATGTAGGATAGACCTTGCTCCGTGTGGAAAGTCGAAAACCCATGTGAAACAGAACAATTACAAATTTCGTTTTGGATCGAAGCAACTATTTTTTGTTTTAACAAAAAGACTCTTCAATATATCAACGATTTACTCTTTTAAATAACTTTTTTTTGTTTACACATGTATTATTTTCACATTTGAATACTTAAAATAACTGCTATATTTCTCAAATTTTTTTTGTTAATAACTTTTTAACGAACAACGAGCGACAGCTAAAACCTCTTGGATGTTACTCAGGGCAGTGACCTTGACAACATATGTCAAGGTCAAAGTCATTGGAGGTGGATACGTTAATCTAAATACATATTTACCATATTGAGTAGCGCAGGATATAACAGCAGTTATAAAGGTAAAGAACTGATTAAATTAAAGAAAGTTTAAGTGATATTTTTATAATGTTATTACGTGTATTTATAACCTTTTTATATTTACAGGTCCAAATAATTATAAAAATTAATTGGCTGCTCTGGCTGGCGCTGTATATAGAGGCTGCCAAAAGCGCCCAAAATGTCGTCTGCATTAGCGCTGAATATTGGCTTGCCTTATTAGGCGCCCAATTAGAAAAATTGTTTTTATCTGGGTTTATTAGACGATCAAACAGAAAATTAATCCGCTATTATAGATAGCTATTATAGTTGAATTTTATATATTTTATTGTTAAAAAAATTAATATTTGTATATATATA
>NW_021853738.1:15132-19987 GCF_003651465.1 Formica exsecta
ATGATAATAATAATAATGCGGCGCTCTATCTGAAACAGAAAAATACAAGTCTTATCAGTATAAGAATTTAAATATTATAAAATTTTTAAAAAATAGATACTTACAATTAATTCTTCGAGTATTTCAATGCCGTTCATAACGAGACGTCAGTTGCGTTTTATATATCAAAATCCCATTCCTTGTACATCACTTCTTCATGATCTCTCAGACAATGATCCAAATCTATTGTATGAGATTTCTTCAAACCGATTTCTCGGCCTTGTACCATTTGTACAATTGAAGTAACAGGAGTGTTTGTCGATAACGCCGGGACACAGACATCTATGGGTTTGTAACGTTTGCGTAACGAATGTCTTAAACTTTCAGTCGCGCGATTCGGCCAAACAGCGATTGAATTCTATGCCTCTGTAACATCGCGAATCGGTACTGTTCTTCCAACCACTCGAGACATTTAAGGCACAATCTTTCCCATAACCCGCATGAACACGCCGAGTCCACCTCTATGTAAAACTCCCATCGATATTGTTCTAATCGCGCAAAACGTTTGGAGTCCCCCATATTTCTTATTCAAGTCTTTTCACAATACAAATTTTTGTCCAGCTTATACAATGCAAATTGGGCACATATTGTAAGGCATTATCTGATACAGCGGTTTTCTACACTCTCCGCAAGACGATCCCAGGATTAGTTCATAAATTGCACTTTCATGTTTTCGCACAACACGAATATTCGAAAATAAGTCTGAAATTCGCATAAAACAGCATGTGCAAAATTTTTTGTTGTCTTCACTTTTACTTTCAATTTCCATCAAGTTATCATCTTCGAGAATGACATCCTCGTCATCTTCAATAACTATAACTTCTTCATCAGCCATAACACATTTTGTTAAAATCGTCGTAATGGCGTAGATGGTTGCGTACTATAACGTTGCACACTCCTTTCGATTATATATATATTTTAATTTCATATCTTTTGTCTCCTTCTAACTGGAGTATCACGTTTCATCTACCTCATCATTTTTCTACATCTTTAGCAGAGTGTGTCGAGAGAAAGATTTAAGTTTTGCAGACTGTGCACATCTATTACACCGTTTTTATTCATATATAAAGGATGGGTTAAATAATTAAATTCACAGATAAATAGTAAAATAACTTATCAAGTATATAAATATGAAACCGGAATTTTTGTATAGAAAATACACGTTTATTGTATGAAAATAATAAAAAATATTTTATTCGAAGTATTGCCCATTGCTAGCTATACATTTTTCCCATCTCTCTGACAATTTGTGGATGCCACGCCAAAAAAACTGTTGCTCCTTTGAGGCAAACCAGTCATCGAGCCATTTTCGTACATTTTCGTAAGAAGTGAAGTGCTGCTCAGCAAGTGCGTGTCCCATCGATGCAAATAAGTAGTAATCGGATGGAGCCAAGTCTGGTGAGTAAGCCACATGCGAAAGTATTTCCCAACTAAACGCCTCAATCGTTCCCTTGACCGGTTTTGCTGTGTGTGATGGTGCATTATCATGAAGCAAAATCACTTTGTGTTCCCTTTTTTGATATTCTGGTCGTTTTACACGCAAAGCTTGATTTAAATCGATCATTTGTTGTCGGTAGCGTTCAGTATTAACACTTTCGCCAGGTTTTAGCAGCTCATAATAGATCACACCCTTCTTCCACGTTCTTCGTTTCTCACGTCAAAATCGCCACTTTTGAATTTTTTAAACCACTCAAAGCACTGTGATTTACCAAGAGCATGCTCACCGTAAGCTTCGACAAGCATTCGATGCGATTCTGCAGCAGTTTTCTTCAAATGGTAACAGAAAATCAATGCTGTCCGCAAATCGTAGTTTCCAGGCACAAAATTCAACATGTTCAACGCTATTAAAAACTATGCTGTTGTATGAAACTTGTATTGTTGTGAGTTGAAAATCTTTATCAGATGTCAAAACAAGAAAATGGCGCCAATGACGCGGTTTGACGGTAACTACATTGACAATTAGGGTCATCTATGGGCAAATTCCGGTTTCATATTTATATACCTGATAAAACGCAGCTGACGTCTCGTTGTGAACCGCATTGAAATACTCGAAGAATTAATTGTAAATCAATTTTGTGGTTCACGATTGCGTTCTTATCAGGTATATAAATATGAAACCGGAATTTTTGTATAGAAAATCCACGTTTATTGTATGAAAATGATAAAAAATATTTTATTCGAAGTATTGCCCATTGCTAGCTATACATTTTTCCCATCTCTCTGACAATTTGTGGATGCCACGCCAAAAAACTGTTGCTCCTTTGAGGCAAACCAGTCATCGAGCCATTTTCGTACATTTTCGTAAGAAGTGAAGTGCTGCTCAGCAAGTGCGTGTCCCATCGATGCAAATAAGTAGTAATCGGATGGAGCCAAGTCTGGTGAGTAAGCCGCATGCGAAAGTATTTCCCAACTAAACGCCTCAATCATTTCTTTGACCGGTTTTGCTGTGTGTGATGGTGCATTATCATGAAGCAAAATCACTTTGTGTTGCCTTTTTTGATATTCTGGTCGTTTTTCACGCAAAGCTTGATTCAAATCGATCATTTGTTGTCGGTAGCGTTCAGTATTAACGGTTTCGCCAGGTTTTAGCAGCTCATAATAGATTACACCCTTCTGATCCCACCAAACACAGAGCGTTGTCTTCCGTCCATAGCGATTTGACCTTGCAGTCGAAGTCGATGGTTCGCCTGGAGTTACCCATGATCTTTTACGCTTAGGATTCTCGAAATATATCCACTTTTCATCGCCAGTCACAATTCGATGGAGAAATGACTTTCTTTTGTACCTGGCGAGCAGCATTTCGCAAGTGCTTTTTCGGTTTTCCTGCTGTCTTTCGTTCAGTTCATGTGGAACCCAGTTTCCCATCTTCTGGATCTTTCCCATGGCTTTCAAACGTATGGAGACGGCTTCTTGTGTCACGTTTAATTGATTCGCGAGTTGTTGTTGCGTTTGAGCGTCATCCTCATCCAACAATGTTTGCAATTCGCTGTCTTCAAACTTTTTCGGCGGTCTTCCATGTTCTTCGTTTCTCACGTCAAAATCGCCACTTTTGAATTTTTTAAACCACTCAAAGCACTGTGATTTACCAAGAGCATGCTCACCGTAAGCTTCGACAAGCATTCGATGCGATTCTGCAGCAGTTTTCTTCAAATGGTAACAGAAAATCAATGCTGTCCGCAAATCGTAGTCTCCAGGCACATAATTCGACATGTTCAACGCTATTAGAAACTATGCTGTTGTATGAAACTTGTATTGTTGTGAGTTGAAAATCTTTATCAGATGTCAAAACAAGAAAATGGCGCCAATGACGCGGTTTGACGGTAACTACATTGACAGCTAGGGCCATCTATGGGCAAATTCCGGTTTCATATTTATATACCTGATAAAACGCAGCTGACGTCTCGTTGTGAACCGCATTGAAATACTCGAAGAATTAATTGTATCTATTTTTAAAAATTTTATAATATTAACAGATAGATTTATTAATAAGACTTGTATTTTTCTGTTTCAGATGGAGCGTCACTTTCAAATTATAATTATTATCATTTTTTTATTATCATTATTATTTTTTTTTAACACACACACACACACACACATTTATATGATATACACAATTTTTAAATAAATATTATTATTCTATATAAAAAAATGTCAATTATTTCTGCGCCTTCTGCTTTTCTTTTCCTACTCATCCATGCCTCGCGCTATCTCTCTCTCTCTCTCTCTCTCTCTCTCTCTCACTCTCTCTTGCCTTTTTTGATATTCTGGTCGTTTTTCACGCGAAGCTTGATTCAAATCGATCATTTGTTGTCGGTAGCGTTCAGTATTAACGGTTTCGCCAGGTTTTAGCAGCTCATAATAGATCACACCCTTCTGATCCCACCAAACACAGAGCATTGTCTTCCGTCCATAGCGATTTGGCCTTGCAGTCGAAGTCGATGGTTCGCCTGGAGTTACCCATGATCTTTTACGCTTAGGATTCTCGAAATATATCCACTTTTCATCGCCAGTCACAATTCGATGGAGAAATGACTTTCTTTTGTACCTGGCGAGCAGCATTTCGCAAGTGGTTTTTCGGTTTTCCTGCTGTCTTTCGTTCAGTTCATGTGGAACCCAGTTTCCCATCTTCTGGATCTTTCCCATGGCTTTCAAACGTATGGAGACGGCTTCTTGCGTCACGTTTAATTGATTCGCGAGTTGTTGTTGCGTTTGAGCATCATTCTTATCCAACAATGTTTGCAATTCGCTGTCTTCAAACTTTTTCGGTGGTCTTCCACGTTCTTCGTTTTTCACTTCAAAATCGCCACTTTTGAATTTTTTAAACCACTCAAAGCACTGTGATTTATCAAGAGCATGCTCACCGTAAGTTTCGACAAGCATTCGATGCGATTCTGCAGCAGTTTTCTTCAAATGGTAACAGAAAATCAATGCTGTCCGCAAATCGTAGTTTCCAGGCACAAAATTCGACATGTTCAACGCTATTAAAAACTATGCTGTTGGATGAAACTTGTATTGTTGTGAGTTGAAAATCTTTATCAGATGTCAAAACAAGAAAATGGCGCCAATGACGCGGTTTGACGGTAACTACATTGACAGCTAGGGCCATCTATTGGCAAATTCCTGTTTCATATTTATATACCTGATATTTATTACAAGCATCGTGAAGAATATCATTTACAGTACATGTCAATAACTCGCAATCTATGAGTGATTCGCTGTTAAACATATCACTTTCATGTATCGCTTTTGCAGCGTCGCATACATTAGCGATATTATCCTGTTGTAAAACAGTTACAAATTGTTTGAATTTTTCATT
>NW_021853738.1:20038-21393 GCF_003651465.1 Formica exsecta
AGTTGGCGGTTTCATATATAAAGAATTATTGGATAATCCTATTTTTATAATATTCGAATCAGATATTTTAACCACTTCGAATGTTAAATCCCGAATCCGCAATGGGATTTTAGTCGATTGTAGAAATCGTTCAAAGTCCACACGTTTCTGCATCAGCAATTTCCACGTTTCAAAAGGCAATATTATTTGATTGCCTCGATTGTCCCCGAGAACCAATTCCACGCAAGATACAGCTCCAACGTTTATTCTAATGTCCAAATATTTGTATGATATCGGGGTTAAGGCGTATCGTCTTCTAAGTATGCGAACCGCACGACGAAGCTCGGATGAAATGCTAGGGAGTAATAAAATATTATTTATATAAATTTTCTCGCCACGAGATGTGTGGTGTGGTTCTAGTCCACTTTAAGGGTCCTTGCTCGGACGAGACCCTGGGCTTCGCTGGTGTTGAAGCAGCTCGTCGGAGGCGCGTGGAGGCTCTGTGATGAATGCCTCTGTTTGCGTGGCCGTTGTTTTGGTCGTGGCCTCCCAGTCAGAGTTGGAGGACTGCGTGGCCCGCTCCTGTGTCTGCGGCTGACGATGTTGTGTGCCGCGATGCACCAGGCTGCGACGGTCCGTCTGAGTGGCCCGTTCCTGTCTGCCGCCTCTTTTAGCGCCGCTCCTGGGAGGTGTTAGCGCCGGTGGTGTTAGGAGCGCTGGCACCGTTCCTGGATAGGAGGGTGACGTGTACCTCCTTAGCCGTATGTCTCAGGTAGCAAGCAGGCTCCTTGGAGGTCGTGTGAAGGTGGCGGCCGGTATCTCTAGCGGCTCCAGCTTCCAGGGCAGTAGTGACCACTGTACTCGTCTGTTTGCTCGTTCGCTCGTTTGCTGTGTGCTCTCCTGGTCCGCTCTCTGCCGTAGGTCGGCCCCTGGTGATCGGGACGGCAGCGATCGTAAAGGCGAACCTGTAGGAGCGCTGTTTAACAGCTTTTAGCCGCTCTAGGCGGATATCAAAAGAGTCGTGCTCACGTATCTGTTGCTTGCGCTCTCGAAAGCGTGAGCAGACTGATCTGCCTTGTCGCTTCGCTACCTTATATACTGTTGTTGATGGTATTCTGATAGCGAGATTTCGGTTTGCCCAATTCGCCGCCTCGCGGTTAGGTATTTGACTACCTGAGCTGCTGTGCACGTGCTTATCGCGTGTTCTTCGTCCTGCGCGCGGCACGTGCTTAGCGCGTGGTACTTGTTGTGCGCGCGGCACGTGATTAGCGTGTGGACCTTTATTTCCCGCGCCTTATATGGCATGCGCTTATACTTGGTGGTGGATTATCCGCCACAAAGTTCATTAAAACTTACTTGTTACCTTTCATTGGTCG
>NW_021853738.1:21500-36503 GCF_003651465.1 Formica exsecta
CGTGAAATATAAGAATAATTATCAAGGTTAAATTGTGCTAATATACAAGTAATTTAAAACTTTTGCGATGCATCTTGGCTGAGATGACATCATCACCAGGTGTCAGATTTAGCCGAATACAAAAAAATGCAATATAATATAAAATTTTCAAGCGCTGATGTGCGGCTGCTTCGCGATGACATAATCTCAGATATCAGAATCCAAACGCGCGTGTCAAAACATGACAAAATCGTGAAATATAAGAATAATTATCAAGGTTAAATTGTGCTAATATACAAGTAATTTAAAACTTTTGCGATGCATCTGGGCTGAGATGACATCATCACCAGGTGTGAGATTTAGCCGGATGCAAAAAAAAATGCAATGTAATATAAAATTTCCAAGCGCCGATGTGCGGCTGCTTCGCGATGACATCACCCATAAATATCAGAATTCAAACGCGTATGTCAAAACATGACAAAATCGTGAAATATAAGGATAACCCTCATGGTTAAATTGCACTAACATACTTGGACAGCAGCATGTAATTTGAAACTTTTGCGATGCACCTGGGATTTGACATTATCTCTAGACGATAAAAATGCAATAATCGACATTAGTCAAAATGTACGTGGCAAACCGTGAAATAAAGATTTAGTTGAAATATAATACACATGATGGAAAGAGACATCAAGATAGAATATAAAATCATGGTAAAGAGGCACACCCTGTCAGTATTTTTGCCAAGAGTTCTGAGACAAGAGCTATTAATAAGCGCAGCTTGATAGCAAAAATTTTTGACATAAATTTGGAAATACGGCGGAAAGCAGTGCCGAACGAAATCTGCGCGAGCAATCTGCATGGTGAATTCGATTGAGGAGTACGTTGCGTGGGAGCAACGATGCGACGAATATATCGAATCGTTGGAAGAGCAAAGTCGCATCAAATGTCCACGATTATCGATCGGGATTCGACAATCGCTGATTGCCCAAATCGCGGGACTCGAGAGATTGAAGAACTCGTTACGCAGGCGTTTTGTACACGCGGGTGCAGGATGCAGCACGCGGCAAGATGGATTGATTTGGCGAGAGATCGATACGGCGCACAGTGGGGCGATATGGTCTTGTGTATTTTTATTTTGTAATAAAATTATTCAAAATTTAATGTAAATAAATAAGATAGTGCATAAAAGATAGATGAGTGCATATTTTAATATTATTTTTAGATATACAAGGTGTTCCGCAAAACTATACCGAATCCAAAAAAATTTTTCTATAAAATATTCTATACATATTTCCTGAATATACTGTATATATTTTTATATTATTAAATATATTTGTGATATACTGAAAACATCAACTTCTATAAAAATAAACAAGGTATTTTATTTAAAAAATATATATTTTCTTATTTTAATATCATTATGTATTTTTAAATGTTGTGTTAGCGGTTTATTTAATCTAAATTTAACTTTTATCTATTTCTGCTCTTGGCGTTATCCAGGATCAACGACGAAACCCTGGCAGATATCTAATTCCTTTGGGGTGCTTGTTTAATGTGAGTCCCCTTGCCTCTCACATTCTTTTTTTTTTCGGGGGTTTTTTGTGGGGGGCTTTGTGGGTTGTGGGGGGCGTGTGGGAGCGAGGTTTTTGTGGGATTGGGTGGGTGGATCTGGGGTTCTGTGGGTAGGATGGGTGGGTCGTACGAGTGTTCCATACGGGACGATTGACCGAGCGGGAGAGTGAGGTAGGTAACCTCGTTAAAAAATCCCGGGCAGGCCAGGCTTGTCAGGCGTGGTGAAGCCAACTGGCCTAGGTGAAGGAAAACACCGAAATTAAACCACCTTTTCTTGTTACTCCATGATGAGTACAACCAAAGGGAAAAAACTTACTGCCGCAGTGGGGTTCGGTACCTACAGCGACCGGCGCGAGGGGGGTCCAGTCCCGGCTCCCCTCCCGTCGTCATCCAACGACCGGCTATCCGTGGCGTTGCCAACAAGCGCCGCGGGCAAACCGTTGAGGGAAAAGAGGTGAAGGTGGCGGTCGACCGGGTGGATCGGCCTGGCCCGGCTTCGGCGAAAGCGAAGCTGAGGGCTAGGTCCACGTCGGCGGCGCGTAGACACCCCTACGCCAGGGACGAGGGTAAACCTCGGGCCGAGAGCTTATCTCGCCCGAGGAGCCCGGGTGCGGAGCATGCACCACGAGGTGGAGCCACTGGCGGGTCCCCTGTAACATCGCCGCATGGGACTCCTTATGCCAGTGCCAGTGGCAGCGAGGGCTCTCAGGAGTACCTCGCAGAATTGGGCCCGGACGGGCTCCCTGTACGGAGGGGGAGAGGTAGACCCCCCACTACAGGGGAGCACGTAGGTCTGCGCGAGAGGCGCGAGAGGGAGGCAGCTCTTAAAAGGGAGAGAGAGAGGGATGGCAGGGCCAGAAAGGCCGTCAGAGGATACTCCCCCCTCTTCCTGGGAAAGAGCTGGGCCTCGCACCCATACAGGACGTGGCTGCGAGGAGCCTTGAGGAGGCCGCAGCGATAGATAACATTGCTGAGCGTTCCGGGAACCTCAAGGGCTCCTTGCAGCGGAAACTGAGGGAGGCCGCCGCCGTCATGAGAGTGGCGGCGGCGACCCTCAGTAAGAGGGCCCAACGCATGGAGGAGACGGGTGAACTGGCCCTCCTGCGTGGGGACCTAAAGACCCTAGCGGGCAAGAACGAGGACCTCCGGAAGGAGGTCCTCAAGTTGAGGGAGGAACTCGACGCGACTCGTCGCGCCAAGCCCTCCCTGAGCTTGCCGCTTCGCCCGAGGAGACCCCGCGCAAGAGGACGCGGGGAGCCCCTCGGATAAAAGCGATCGAAGCAGTGGGCCCACCCATACGGGTGGTGAAGCCCGCCGAGGGGGGAGGACTTTCGTCCTCGACGACTGGTGGCGGGGGGGGAGGGGGGTACGGGGTTTCAGCCCCCAACGTCTCCACACGGAGGAGGGGGTAGGGGACCCTCGTCCCCAACGTACATCCGGGAGGATCTACGGGGCGACGTGGGACCTAAGTCCCCAACGTTGAATAAGGCTCGGGGGGGTTCGCGGGGGGGGGGGGGGGCCGCCCCCGGGAGTTGACGACGAGGGCGCCAGATCGTGGTACGACTGGTACACGGAACAGATCGGCGCCCTCGTTGATATGCGGGCGGCGCTGGGCCGCGGTGGGCCTGGTGGGCCCTCCACGACGGCCTACCGTCCACCGGCCCGCGAATTTCCTTCCCTCCCCCCCGGCGCTCAGGCCCCGTGGCAGGGCAAGAGGAGGAAGACGAAGAAAAAGAAGGGAAAGGGAGATAAGGGCGGGGAGAGTGGCACGAGGCCCCTTCCTCTCCCATCCCCTCCGCAGCGGGGCTCGCGTATGGGCGCCGGGTGCCGGCAGATGCCACCCCCCGGAGTGACCCAGCGGCCACCGCGTGCGCAGGGGCCCCTCCTTCCCCTCCCGCGTGCCTGGGGCCAGGAAGAACCCTGGTCCCGGGTCGTAGGGAGGAGAGAAAGGAGAACCTAAAGGACCGAGGCCGACCGATTGGCCCGGCCCGGAGGGCAAGGACCGCCCGCTGCTCGCGCCTCCCCTGCCACAAAAAACAGGGGAGGGCAACGACAGCAACAGGGCGGACAGCAGCCCCCGAAGAAAGAGGCTGCTAGAAGAAGACTCCTCTGTACCGCAGCGGTGACAATCACCTGCGCGGACGGGGGATACGAGGTGGCCCTGGAGAGGGCTAGGAGGGAGATCGATCTTAGTAAGCTTGGGATCGACTCCCTCCGAGTTAGGGAAGCGGCCGCGGGCGCCATGGTCGTTGAACTCCCCGGCTCTGGGGAGAAGAACGGCCCAACGTCCGCCCAAAGAGCCGATGCCCTCTCCGGGGACCTACGCAGGGTCTTCGCGGGGGACGAGGAGGTGAAGATCGCCCGCCCCGTCCGGAAGGCAGAGGTCCGATTGAGGGGTCTCGACAGGTCGCTGCGGGCCGACGACATAGCGTCGGCCGTGGCGGCAAAGGGTGATTGCCAGCCGGGAGATGTCCGGGTCGGGGACATAAAGTTCCCGGCCCGGGGCATGGGCACTGTATGGGTGCAGTGCCCCCTGGCGACGGCCAATAGAATGGCGAACGCACGGGCCATCTAGATCGGGTGGTCCCGCGCCATGGTGGAGCTGCTGGACAAGCGCCCTTTGCAGTGCTATTGCTGCCTTGAAAAGGGCCATGTCCAGCAGCATTGCAGCAGCCCCATTGATAGACGGGGCTGCTGCTACAGATGCGGCGAGGTGGGGCACTTGGCCCGCGATTGCACAGGGCGGGCGCGGTGCCCGGTATGCGCTGGACTCGGCCGCCCCTCTGACCATCGCGTGGGGAGCGCGAAATGTACTCCCCCGAAGAAAAGGCCGGCGCAAGGGACGCGTGCAACACCTCCCTCCGCCGAAGGATCACGGCCAGTAAAACTGGCCGAGATCATGGAGACCGCGCCTGACACCCGCAAGCGCGGGGCGGGCGACGAAGGGGCCTCGGAAGAGGCCCCTAAGGAGAAAAGGCCTCCCAGGGCCGTGCCGACGGCCATATCACCTCCGACAACATTGTCGCAGGTAAGAATGGCTGACCTTGAGGGTCGCGATAAATAGCGGCCCTCAAGGTCTTACAGGCTAATCTCAACCACGCCCGCCGGGCGCAGGACCTTTTCCTGCACACCCTGGCGGAGCGTGGTTGCGGACTGGGGATCGCGGCGGAGCCCTATCAAGTTCCGGAAACCAGTCCATGCTGGGCTGGGGACCGGACGGGCTCCGTCGCGATCACATGGAGGAACGACCCCCGACTCCCTTGCTGCACACCGATAGAGGCGGGGAAGGGAGTCGTGGCGGTTCGCTGGGGGCCCATCTCCGTCTTGGGTTGTTATATCTCCCCAAACGTGGGCCTCGCCCAATATGAGGCGTTCTTGGACGGGGTGGCGGACATTTATCGCTGTCAGCTGCCCCGTCCCGTTTTGGTGGCTGGGGACTTCAACTCGGGACTCGGCCTGTGTTTGCTGAACACGGGGTCGAGGAGCACCCTCGTGCGGTGGCAGTCGGTCCCGGATTTATCCTGGGCCACTCCTGCCGCCGCGCGGAGAGATGCCCGGTCACGGAGATGGGCCCTAAAGAGGCTAAACTCGGACAGGCTAATCGCGGCCGTCCTCGCGGCCGACTGGCCGTGTCCTGGAGGTGAAGGGCGGGGAATTTAGGAAGAGGTAGATTGGTTCCGGGGCGCATTACGCGACGCGTGTGATTTCGCGATGCCCCGGACCAACCCCCGTCTGCGCAGGGCGGCGTACTGGTGGTGCGAGGAGATCGCCGAATTACGGCGATCCTCGATAGCCGCCAGACGCCGTTTCACCCGGGCTCGGCGTCGTAAAGACGCCGAGAGGACGGCCACGGCGTATGGGTGCTTCCGAGCCGCACGGAACGCACTCAGCGCCGCGATTAGACGAGCCAAGGCTAGGGAGTGGGACGAGCTCCTTCACTCCCTAAACTCAGACCCATGGGGGCGCCCGTATAGGCTTCTGTTAAACAGGCTGAGGCTATGGGCGCCCCCGGTGACGGAGTCTCTCGATCCCCAGGTCCTCGATGATGTCCTGGGGACCCTATTTCCTCTAGAGGGTCCCCCCTTTTCCGAGAGCGGCGGCCAGGAGACCGTCACTCCGTGGACCGAGGACCTGGAGGTGACAGAGGACGAAATGGCCGGGGTAATCCGCCGATTGGGGCTACGGGGCAATAAGGTCCCGGGCCCCGACGGTATCCCCGGCCGGGTCTGGGTCATTGCCTTGGCCCACTTGTCCGAGAGCTTGAGACGGCTCTTCACGGGCTGCCTCAGGCAAAGTTTTTTCCCCCCAGCTTGAGTGAGGGCCAAATTGGTCCTCATCCCCAAGGTGGGCAGGCCTGGGAATTTCCCTTCCGCCTACCGGCCAATTTGCCTGCTGGACGAGGCGGGCAAGCTGTTGGAACGCTTGCTGGTAGACCGCCTCGTCTGGCATCTGTCTCGGGAGGGAATGGATCTCCATCAGGATCAATTTGGATTCCGTGAGGGAAGATCAACAATCGATGCGATCTTCCGCGTCAGATCCCTCGCGGAGTCCATCATGGAGGAGGGCAGCGTGGTCATTGCGGTATCTCTTGATATCCGCAACGCGTTTAACACCCTGCCCTGAAACAGGGTGAGGGAGGCCGCCGTCAACTTTGGCCTCCCCCCTACCTGGTGGGGATCCTGGAAACTTACTTCCGGGACAGGCGGCTGGAGTACACGGATAACCGTGTACTCCTATGCGGAAGGGGGATGTACTGCGGGGTTCCACAGGGGTCAGTCTTGGGCCCAACTCTGTGGAACCTCGCGTACAACAAAGTCCTTTGTACTGCCCTCCCCCTGGTTGTAGCGTCGTCGGCTATGCCGATGACACTTTAGTGCTGGCCGGGGGGGATAGCTGGGGGGAAGCCGTTAGAGCGGCCAACGTGGCGGTAGCGTGCGTCGTCCGCGCTGGGGGCGGGAGAGGTGTGCGAGGAGCGCCTTCGGGCGGGACCCGCCGACCCTCCACGTCATCCGGCCGCAGAGGCGCGGCGACACAATGCCGCGCCAGGAGGCCCCAAAGGGGGGGGGTGCCGGGCGCGGGGACAATTGTCCCCTGCGGCCTACGAGACCCCCCCCCAGCAACGAGGTGATGCGGGCGGGGGGTGGACCGGGGGCCTATTGGCTCCGGTCCATGCCAACTCTTCCTGCCAACGCGCAGGGCCCGCAACCAATGCGGGCCCGGTGGCCGGCGACCCGGGTGGGGTACCCGGGCCCGGCCACGTCATCCCCGCAACGCCATCGGCGGGAAGTGGAAGAGAGGGGGGGGGGCCCTCCTCTCCCCAACGTGAATGGGAGTCCCCAGGATAATGGGGACTCTGGGGTGGAGAACAATGCTCCTCCCCCTAGCGACAGGCTCGCAGGCGGAAGGCCTCTCCGAAGTAGTGCTACAGCCAGTTTCCGGAGAGGCCTTCATTAACGCCCGGGCTTAGACCACCCGGAGGGGTTTTAGTGGGTAGTCCCCCGGCCGTTTGTTTAGGCGGGGGGTTAGTCCCACATAGCCCCGCCTCGAACCCCATCGAGGCGGGGTATGCATAAAGGCATTTCCCCTCCGTTACAAAAAAAAGGATCTATATCATTATCATTGAATTCTAAGAAGTTTTTAACATTCTCAGAGAGATTTTTTATTTTATTCTTGATAAATTTCTGTGATGATGAAATAATTGGACCTGATGCAATTAACAGATTGTAAAAAATATTTGTATTATTGCATTTTCGTGACATTTCCCGAGAATTATTTTCTCTGTATTTCCTGAAACATTTATGATTTGCTTCTAGAGCATCTTCAGATAGCTGACCAATTGGTACTATCACATGTTTAATTATATCTCCTCCATGGAGAAGAAGTTTGTGTACAGAAGCTGGCATATAATATCACGGGTATAATGAAACATAATTCAGCGGTTTGAAAAGCGAAATCTGTAAATTTGGATATATTAATTCTTTGTCCACTAGTAATAGCCTGCAAAATAATTGAAAATCTAATTATTAAGTTTTCATCTAAACCTGTAATTTCTGCTGATAGTTGTGGATTACCAAAAAATTTTCTTGCTGTGTTACCATTGTTAGAGGTGCCTTTACCTTGTTTCACAATATCTACTAAAAGATCCATTTGTGTCCTAAAAGCAGACTGTATATTTTTCTTCCTTTGATCAATTTTTTCTTTATCATTTTTATTTCTAATTGCCCAACGTTTGATATCCAGTCTATATGAAATATGCTGTAAACATTCGAAGCATCTGATCCAACAGTGCAAAGATGACAATCCGAAGGAATAATGCTCCACTTTTACTGTTCTAATTCTGACTGAATTGATATCAATCATCTGTTTGGGAGAAGCGTTACATATGTAACATTTCATAGATGAACTCGTATCTGTTAAAATATTACATATTTTGTTATAAACCATAGTTAACAACAGTTCATGTGTGATAAAAATACCCTCTCCCAAGATAGATAGTGTCAATAAAGATATCTGATTTTGAATGTCATTTACGCAAGATTTGACTTCATTTTTCTCTTCTTTAACAAATTTAAATTGGATTGGTCTGCAAAAACGGGTAGAAGAAGGATAATTGGTTTGCCATAATATTTTATTATTTTTAGAATTATAAATTTTTATTGGCACAAGACTGCTTATAAATACACTAGAATCATCCTTCGATAGATCGTTAAAATTTATTTTATAGCGAGATTGGTGAGACGCTCCATCACAGCCCCATTTAGATATCATTATTAAATTTTTGTGGATCTTTGAATTATTTGAACCAAAATTTAATAATTTCATGATTCTGAGAGCAGTGTGATTTAAAAGACTCTGCAATGATACTTTTACTCCATCATCAGATATTTCAATCAATTCGGGAAAGCACTCTTTTTTGCTTTTTGAACTTGAAAGTAACTAGGCCATATAATAGGTTCAATTTTCGTAACATTTCGTAAAACATTATATTGATGTCGAGTTAATTTCGCAGAAACAAATGTAGCTAGTGCAGTTGTTTTATCGATTGATATAGTTTTATTCCCAATTTCTTCACAGAACTGTCTCACCTGTTTTACGTGTTCTGGATGTTTTTGAATGAAATCATATATGAATTTTGCATCGTCAGATTTTAATTGTTTCTCCACAATAAAATCGATCATTTCTGGATTATTTTTTATCTCCTGCGTACTTCTCCGTTTATGCCTTTCACCTAACTCTCCAAAAGATTTAGATGTATTTGAAGTACATGAGATGAACTAGGAATCAAATTTAATACACTATCTGGGATCTCAAATTTCTTATTTAACCACGCTTCATTAGTTTTCATAAATTTTGCATTATCACGATTATTATGTATCCATCTAGATTTCAAATGTTTTGTAAAATTTGATATTTTATACTGCAATTCTTCAAACGCAGTTTGAGGTAAGTGAATTCTAAAAGTATCTGTTATTAAACGTGTTAAATTTTTATAATCAGAAATATCTAGATTATTTTTTTGCAAGAAGGTAAATAGATCTCCATTTGTTTTAAAATTGTTCATATTTTTAAATTTACAAGATTTTTTGTAAGTGACAAAAATTGAGATGTTTGATTATAGACAAAAGTTTGCCGTGTATTCCACAGACAAAATATGGAGACCTAATCTCAACGCAACTCAGATAATAAAACAATATCTTAGATAATAAAATAATACTTTGATGTTGACAGTATCTCTGGCGAATAAAGATTTAGTCAAAATTACCCCGAGCAGCCTGTAAGTAATATACTAATCGAGTTACTTCCGATAACAAAGGAAAAATATATATCGTTTAGGAAAAATGTTAAACTTGCCGAAGAGAAATGGAAAAATCATATTAAATTGCGTTTTATCGATTCGTATAAATTTCTTATAGCCAGTCTCGATAAATTGACATCATTCTTGAATAAAGACAAACTCACAATTTTTTAAAATTTGGATTTCAAAATTTACCGAATGACAATTTTAATTTATTAACACGGAAGGGCGTCTTTCCGTACGAATATATTGCATTCGAATTGCTTACGGATATCGACATGGTTTTATTTATGGAACGCGGAATACGCGGTGGTTTGAGTCAATGTTCCAACAGATACGCACATGCTAATAACAAGTATATGCAGTACGATCCATCGAAACCTTCATCGTATCTCATGTACTTTGATGTAAATAATTTGTACGGATGGGCAATGTGTCAACCTGTGTCCTATGTAGATTTTCGATGGGTCGACGATGTATCCGATTTTGATACTTCATCGATCGCGCTCGATTCGCCTATAGGCTACATCCTTGAAGTCGATCTCGAGTATCCGCAACATGTTCACGATGCGCACACTGACCTACCGTTTTGCCCGACACGCGACAAACCACCTGGTAAGAGGCAGGATAAGCTGCTCGCAACCTTATATGATAAAAAACGTTACGTAATACACTATCGCAATCTGCAGCAATGCACGCGACACGGACTTAGCGTTACAAAAATACATCGAATATTACAGTTTTCGCAATCTCCAGGGCTTCGCAGTTATATCGAACTCAATACACAATTCCTGCCGGTGCCGCAATCTTTATGTTGCTGTATACCGTATTTAAAAGTTTATCGGCGATCGCGTGGGTAACATCGATAGGTCTCATACCGATAGTGCGATGTTTTCGCGCATTGTACTCTCCAACGAGCCGGGACAACGCGTCGATCCACTCGTAATTTCCATTAAGCGTAAACATTTTCCACATATTGTTCTTTAACGTTCGGTTGGTAGTAGATACATCTATGTGGAGCATGTGTCTGGAGTGCGCCAGTACGCCGCTCCCTCTCGCCCCTCGGCTGATGGGGTGCTCGCGACGCCCCCTCGCGCGATTCGCCGGTGTTGGCCCACCAATGCGTAGGTGCGGCACTTCCATAGCGGCTTTTATATATTGTATTTTCGTTTTCGTCTCGAGTATGTATGTCGCGTAAATTATTGCGTGCAATGTCTTGCCCACATATATTTATTTATTTACTCGCAGCGGCGAGAGAGCAGGGGACTAGTTCCCCTGCTCTGCTTTATTGTATTACCCGTTTTTATTTTTATATTTTATTGCATGTTGTGTGGGCCTGTTTGTTTCGAGTGTGTATGTCGCGTATTTATAATATTGTATTTTATGCGAGTATGAGTGCGTCGCGATTTATATAATTATTTTTTATATATATCTATGCCGCGTGCGCGCCCCCGGGTCTTTTTATCCATGACCTTCTATCTGTGATCGGCCCGGGGGCGATTAGCTGTGATCTCGATATATATTGCCCCGGTCAGCCAGCCGGAGCAATTTATTTATCACCGTTTTAACCCGTTACTTGGGGGAGGCTAGTGCTCCCCCAGCGCGTTAATTTTAAGGCCCACTGGCGGGAGGGGCTATTGTTTCCCGCCCATAGTTTTAATTTAAATTTTGCGCGCGGCCAATTGCCGCATTTAATTGCATATGCACCCCGGAGAGGTACTGTCTCTCCGGGGAACATTAATTCAAAATAAACGGCAATTTATCTGTTCTTATCAGCTTAATATCTGATACAGTCTCCATAGGGGATTCAGAATATTAAACTGATTTTTGGAACCTGGCGGGTGACCAGAGCTTGCTCCGACTCTGCCGCGGGTCGGCCTAGCATTGCAGTACCGTCAGGAACGGCCTAATAATCTAATTAAAACATAATTTCATTGGATTATTAGGTATTAATCCGCGGCGGATAATCCGCTTGCACTCAGGTTATCCGATAATCCGCACGGTAATCTGGATCCCCGGGGTGCCCACGTGCATAACCTCTCTTCCGCGCGTGGGCTTTTCCATTCATTTTAGAGTAATGACTTAGCTCAGAGAAGTTTTATTTATTCGAGTATTTATTTATTCCGCGAGTGTGAGTGTCCGCGATTATTATTAAGTTCGCCGAGAAGCAAAAACCCCGTGCGTGCGAGCGAAAGTGAAGTGCCGCGACGTGTGTGCTCCGCGAGTTTGGTTAGGGTGCCCTCGATCTGGGGCTCTGCGCCACGGTGACGTGCAGTGGTGTGGTGAGTGTGCGGTGTGCGGGTGTGGTGCGTGTGTGCGGTGTGTCTCAGTGTGGCGGTGCGTCGTTACACCTGTTGCTGTCACCGCGTGCCGCCATCCCGTGACATGCTGCCGCGGGTGACCGACATATATCGTGTGTAGGTTAGCCCGCCGCGTGCCGCCCTCGGGCTCCGCGCACGGGGTTCCACACGCACTGCGCGTCTTAATTTTATTAATTGTTTATATTTATTTATTTATTCATATAGTTATGGCGCAGAGTCCCATTGAAATTGTGCTTGCGTATCCCCTAGAGGAGCGGGTGCGTTGTGCACGGTGCTTGGGGAGTGCGGAGCGTAATGTTAGGTCGAGGGGTGATTTCTGCGACACGCAGCATTTAGCTAGACATTTACGAAAATTTCATCCGGGCGACACTATAGCGTATGTGTGCTCAATTTGTAATTTTAGAGGGACAGGCGCGGTCTCATACAGACGCGTCAAGGAACATTTTGAGAAGGAGCACGTCCCCCGGACAGAGGTTGCGTGTCGCAGCACTCGCGGAGCACAAAGAACTTTGTCTGATAATGGTGGGCTTTCAGGTGTGCAGACCCGGGCCTCTGCAGCCGCCCCATCTGCATCGGCGTCAGCTGGAGCATCGTCGCGAAGCCGTACATCCTCGCGGCAACCCACGTCACACTCCATGGCCACGACGTCCACCACCGCACCTGCAACAACACCATCTGCGGGAACAACAGCATCCACAATACCCGGAGCAGCAGGAGAGTCCCCCTCATACGCGGCCGTCACTGCAGCGGGGCTAGCGACACATCCACCATCTTCGTCGCTGGCCACAACAACATCTAAGGCGGTCATCTTGAGACCGGCCGCTATGACGGTCGCCATATTAGGCGCCGCCCAACGCGGCGTGTGTGCAAAAACAAAGCAATGGACGACTCAAAACAGAATAACGAACCAAGTAAAAGAAGATTTGATGACGATCTAGAACATAGAACAAGCATTGCAAAAAAGTCGAAAGTTCGAGACAAATCAAGCAACGACAAATCAAGATCAATTCAGCCATCTAAGGGAAAAGATAAAAATCCAAACCAGACAAAAATAAAATCTGGTTTTTATGTGAAGTTAAAAGATAGTCAAGTCTCCATTCAATTAAATTCTAATGAAGTAGAGGATAGACTACATCCTCAGGGTCCGGATTTTGGATCCTTCAAAGTCCGAAGGATCCAAAATCAGGACAATAAAGAGCCTACAACACAGCCGGATCCACAACAAATACACAGTGTGACTACAATGCCGGCATCGACGTCGACAGGACAAATAATCGATCCAGACGGTGAGCCAATCGAGTAAACAGCAAGATTTTAAGAATGATAACTGAATAAATTATTAATTAAATGATATATATTGGATGATTGCATAAGTTCGTGCCCGATTTTCATAGATGGCATTAAGTTACTGCATGGCGGAGTTCTATTGTTTTCGTGTGGTAATTGTTGCTTACAACAGTACAATTTTATTAAAGTGCAACGTTAATACCAAAAATAATAAAATTAATAGATAGTAAATCCTAATTAATACTGTGTTGTGTGAGATATGCAATATTGACTGTACAATAATTAAAAATGACATTATTATATGCGCATATATGTTATATGTAATTACGTGTTATATTTTATTTAAAAAGCTATTTTATGTGGTTAATATTAATAATTATAGAACAAATTTTTTTTCTTAGAAAAATAAATATCTTAATTAAACAATTATTTCCTAAATGAGATGCTTACAGCTGGCGATGCGACGGTCGGGGCGCTCGCGTGGGCGTCTCTGCGGGGAGTTGTGGCCAGGCGGATTGGCCGTCCTCCGACCAACGAGGACGTGGCGGCCTTCCTCTCCGGTTCGCAGGAAGGGAGGTTGCGTGATGGGGGGGAGCGCTCCCAATTTTACGCGGGTACGTTGTTGCGTAAGCCTGACCAGGGGAAGGTGTTCGAGGTGTCGTCGCGGGCGGGTGTGAGCAATCAATATGATCGCGGCGGCCGCTTCACTCGCTTCGCCGACTGGCGTTTTATCCATCGTGCCAGATTGGACGTCCTCCCTCTCAACGGTGCACGCCGTAGATTAATGCTGTGTTTCTTCACGAGTTTCTGTACATTCTTTTCCTTTATCGGTTTGAAAATTTTTCGAGCATCTTCCTACGTCTCGAACTATCTTTGCGATCGTTTCCGATATCTCGTTTCCACTCTTACTCAGTTTTTCTCAAATTCTTCCTGTCTGCCCTCCAAAAGTTTGACACTTATTTTCACGTACTGTTTGTTTGCGGCATCAGTATCATCTTCCGGTATTGTCATCTTTATCCAAATCAAAGATTTTATCACCGATCATCATTCCTTCGTTGCAAAATTTAATACCGTAAACATAATCCATATTGTTATCTTTATCTTGACTCAAAATAGCTCCCACATATTTTTGCCCTAGTGGGCCCAAGTGTGTGTACAATGTACTTTGACCCTTGGACGTTTGTAATAGATGTTGAACCGACGTCACAAGCGTTTCAGGCATAGTTTCGAAAATTTCATCCACAGATGGAGACGGTCTTTCGTGCAATATTTGACTTTGTTGTACGTTATTTATCGGAGTAACCGCATTCGATAATTGTTCCATTCGCTTACGTTTTGATTGATTTGGAGTAGAAGTTATTAGCGAATCGTTTAATGATATATTTGGCCGTGTTTGCTTTGTTCCATACTTTGACTCTTTTCTCAGATGCTTGATTTCGAGCATACTCGATGGTTCAATTTGCTTCATTTGCTTACATTTTGATTGATTTGGAGTAGAAGTTATTAGCGAATCGTTTAATGATATATTTGGCCGTGTTTGCTTTGTTCCATACTTTGACTCTTTTCTCAGATGCTTGATTTCGAGCATACTCGATGGTTCAATTTTCGCTTCAAAATCGAAACTGCTTAGTCTCGAAAATGTTTCTTCTTCTATCGGTTAACAGCGATATTCTCGAGCTTACCACTGAGGAGTTACAGATTATCTCCAAGATTGTTTTACTGCGAGACTTTGGTAGCTACGTGGAACAATTGTGGGACAAACTTCCCGAACATATAAAAGCTGATTCAGAGGTTCGACAATATCGTCGATACATGCGACATTATAATTTGCCGTGGCAGCAAACACATATCGACGGTCCAACGCCGTTAATAAAAGATTGTGGCAAATGCCAGCGAAAACTATAAAATGTAGCGGTTTATTAAATCGTGCGATAAACGTATTTCCTATCGAATTACATATTCCAGGCTATCAGTTTTGCGGACCGGAAACTCATTTAGAAACACGATTGGCTAGAGGCGATCGAGGTATCAATCCATTGGATGCCG
>NW_021853738.1:37506-60507 GCF_003651465.1 Formica exsecta
ATTATAATTTGCCGTGGCAGCAAACACATTTCGACGGTCCAACACCGTTAATAAAAGATTGTGCTGGCAAATGCCAGCAAAAATTATAAGAGGTAGCGGTTTGTTAAATCGTGCTATAAACGCACTTCCTATCGAATTACATATTCCAGGCTATCAGTTTTGCGGACCGGGAACTCATTTAGAAACGCGATTGGCTAGAGGCGATCGGGGTATCAATCCATTGGATGCCGCGTGTCGCGAGCACGACATAGCTTATCCCCGAAGTAACGATCTCGGTCAACGACACGTTGCGGATAATATACTCGCCACGAAAGCGTGAACACGTATTACCGCGAGAGATTCGACTCTTGGCAAAAAAGCAGCTGTTACGGCTGTTTGGGCTGCTATGAAAGCAAAGACAAAATTCGGTATGGGGATGAAAACAAAAAAATTATCGATAAAGAAAAAGACTGTGAAAAAACAAATACTTCCTATATCGAAGCGCGGTGGTATCTTACCAATTTTACCATTATTGGGAGTTCTCGGTTCGTTTACTGGCGGAGCAGCGGGAATCGCGAAGGCGGTGAACGATAGCAAGGCGGCGCAACGTCAGCTCAAAGAAATTGGTGATGGTGAGGCCGGATCTGTTGCCGACTGCTCAGTGGGTGAGGGTTGATCTTGTGTCATCGGAAGCACTGCCAACTTGGTGATAGGCCGCTTGAGTTCTGTGATAGCCGTCTTGAGGGTGACCACTCTGCAGAGACCGTCCGAACTAAGATGAAGTCGTGTGACCCGAGCAAGAGGCCATTTTGATGGAGAAAATCTCTCATCCGTGAGAAGTACAAGAGAGCCGACCTTGATTTGCGTGGAAGGATGATGCCATTTCGATATCGCAAGCTGACGTTGAAGACATTCAACTGACCAACGCGACCAGAAATGCTGGAATTGCTGCTGAATGAGCTGCCACCGAGATACCCTTGTGAGGGGCACTGAGGAGAGAGATGGCTCAGGAATTGTAGTTGGCGCTGCCCCGATGATGAAATGCCCGGGGGTGAGGGCTGCCAGGTCTTCCGGGTCGTCTGAAAGTGGGCACAATGGTCTGGAGTTGAGGATTGCCTCGATTTGGACTAGAAGAGTTGTAAGTTTTTTATAGGTTAGGGCAGTCTCGCCTATAGTCCGTCGTAGGTGATGCTTGACCGATTTGACTGCGGCCTCCCATTTACCGCCGAAGTGGGGGGCTGCCGGAGGATTGAAGACCCAAGTGGTGCCGTCATGGGTTAGTAGCTGAGCGAGCTCCGAGAATTCTTTTGATCCGGCGTTAAATAACCGCTTAAGAGATGTATCTGCCCCAAGAAAATTGGTTCCACAGTCGCTAAATAGAGTTTGGCAGATACCTCGCCGTCCCGTTAATCGCCGATATGCTGCGATAAATCCCTCTGTTGAGTAGTCCGTCACTGCCTCCAGATGAACCGCCGAAGTTGAGAAGCAAACAAAGATGGCTAACCAACCTTGTGACACTTAGCTCCTCGTCCTCGCCAAGTTTTGAGAGTGAGGGGCCGGCGTAATCAACCCCTGTGTTGAGGAATGGACGAGATGGCGAAATGCGAGATGATGGCAGTTGACCAATGAGTTGCTGTGCCCTTACGCCACGTTGTCGAGCACACCGAACGCAGCGGAGAATGTGAGATCTCACTGGGGCTCGGCCACCAACGATCCAGTAAGCCTGGCGAAGATATGTCAAGGTTACCTGAGTTCCGCCGTGAAGAGTCCTTACATGAGCGTCCGATATAATGAGTTGAGACAGATATCCCGTGGCAAGATGGCTGGGTGCTTGCATTCAGGGTCCAATTGAGAATGCCTGAATCGGCCTCCGACTCTGAGGATGCCCGAATGATCGATGAAGGCCGTAAACTTGGCGAGAGGATGAGATCTTGTCAAGTGTGCTCCGCTTGAAATGATTGTCAGTTCCGATGAGAAGTAAGCCGATTGAACTGACCGAATCCAATATGAACCTTCGAGGTCTGCAGGTGTGAGGGGTGTGGCCAGAGAGAACTGTGGTATACCTTTGAGGATCGCGCAACATCGTTGACATTGAGCAGTGATCTGAAGAAGCCGTATGAGTGATGAGTAACGATAGAGGAGTTCCCAGAGGTGGTGTTGCTTTACCGTTGAGGAGGTGAGAAGAAGACCGGGCCGTTCCTCAAGAGTCGCCGCCGAATCTGGCTGATACCATGCTTGGCCAATGTTGAGGAGACTGTGCTAACCATGAGGGATCATTCCACCAAAGATGATGCCGAGAGAGTTGCGCGGAAGAGAGGCTGCGAGAAGCACAGTCGGCTGGGTTCTCCTTACCGGGAATAAACCGCCAATGGCCTTGAGGTACGCGTTCTTGAATTGCCGCCACTCGATTACGAACGAAGTCTTTCAAGCGAGAGGGATGACTGTTTATCCAGGTGAGCGATACCGAAGAGTCCGTCCACAAGTAGATTGGTATCTCCGCGAGTTCTAGGGTTCGTTGAACATAGCTGATGAGACGAGAGAGTAGAACCGCTGCCATGAGTTCCAGCCGGGAAATGGTGAGCCTTTTGAGAGGTGCGACCTTGGTTTTGGCGCACACCAGTGTGATGATTGGCTCTGTTGTGTGAGGAATGACCTTGATATAAACCGCAGCCGCCATGGCGAGTTGCGAAGCATCCGAGAATCCATGAAGCTCGACCATGGCTGACGGCGTGAGAGACATCCACAGAGGAATCGTGATGGAAGTCAGGTCAGACAGCTCTGAACGGAAGTGCGTCCACCGATGTCGAAGTTGCGGCGAGAGGCAGTCATCCCAGCCGACCTTTTCTAGCCACAGTTCCTGGAGGAGCGTCTTCGCTCTGATGATTACCGGAGATAAGAATCCCAGAGGATCAAATAGTTGCGCTACTTCTGAGAGTATAATCTGTTTGGTGATGACGGGCCGGTTGAAAGCCTTGCTCGAGAAGACGAACTGATCCGAATGAGGTTGCCAGATGAGTCCCAAAATCTTGCCCTGAGTGTTGTCAAACGAGTTAGGCTCTACTGCAGTGACGTCCATCGGGAGAGCCTGGAGTAGCTCCGGATGATTGCTCTGCCACTTCGCCAGAGGAAAGCCACCCGCCTTGCAGAGGTTCACCAGTTGGTGAGCGATAGAGGTCAGCTCCGGGAGAGTGTCAGCGCCACCACAGATGTCGTCCACATACCTGCCCTTGAGGAGAGGAGAGACAGGGGGTAGTTCCTACCTTCGTCTTTGACAAGTTGCAGGAGGACGCGAATCGCTAAGAAGGGAGCTGATCGGGTGCCATATGTGACAGTCGTGAGTTGATACGGAATGATGTTGAGCTGATCGTCTACCCAGAGGATCCGTTGAAGATCCCAATTGTCCGGATGAACTTGAATTTGGCGGAACATCTTGGTGATATCAGTGATAAAGATGTACCGGTGTCGTCGCACCCAGAGTAAGATATCTGAGATGTCTGGTTGGAGTTTTGCACCCGTGGGCAGAATATCGTTGAGAGAAGATCCCGTACTGGTGAGGCTGGATCCGTTAAACACCACTCGTAGTTTTGTGGTAATACTGTCATCTTTGAGGACTCCATGGTGAGGGAGGTAGAACACCGGTGATAGTTCTGGAGAGGAAGGGGGAACCCTGATCATGTGCTGAAGCTCTTCGTACTCCAGAATGAATGATGAGTACAGATTCTGATAGATCGGATCCGTTGAGAGGCGCCGTAGCGTTCGTTGCAAGCAACGTTGGGCAGTTGACCGTGACTCCCCTAGTTGACTTGCCTGTAATTTGAGAGCGAGCCGTACGACATAACGCCCCGCACGATCTCGCGAAAGAGTGGCCTTGAATTGAGTCTCACACTCCTCTTCGTCAGGGTTGAGCTGAGTGGTGGAGAATGCGGGGACCTCTTTTTGTATCCAGAACTTCGTGAGGAGGTCGTGAAGCTCATGATCCACTGCGACATGATGAGAACTATGAACTGAAGCAGTTGGTGCCGAGGTCGGGCCGAGAACAATCCATCCGAAAATAGTGCGTTGAGCGATGGGCTCCTCCTCATACCTTTTGATGATGTCGGGCTGGATGAACAGCCCGTAGGAGTCGGCACCGAGGATTAAGTCTATAGGTCCGGGGGTGAGGAAATCCGGATCCGCCAGCTGGAGCTCGTGAAGGTGAGGCCAACTATATTCTGCTGTCGCCATGGACGGGAGTGATGTTAGATTCTTGAGGATGTAGGCAGTAACATTGACGGATTGCGAAGAGTAAATTGAGTGAAGGGTGAGGGGGACGACACCCCGAGTTCGCTCCGACTGAGATCCTCTAATACCGATGATAGGGATAGAGGCGTGCCGTCGAGGTATCTGGAGAGTTTTGATAAGTTGCCCGGAAGCAAAAGTGAGTTCAGATCCGGGATTGATGAGCATCCTTACCGAGTGAGGAGAGCCGCAAGGTGATCTGATGGTAGCGCAACAAGTAGCGAGTAAGATTGACGGGCGAGTGAGAATTACCGAGTGAGGTTGAGGGAGGACTGCGTGTGCAAGTCACTCCGAAGCCGTTGATGTGGTGCTCTTAGATGGTGAGGCCGGCGCCGACGTCTGTGTAGCTGCGGTTGAAGGGGTCGCCTTGCCTAGTGTCGTTGACGACCGTGGGGGCGATTGGCTATCCATGTGGATCATGGTATGATGCTTGTTGCCGCATTCCCTGCACCTCTTCGAATTCTGACAGGCGACTGCGTTATGCCTGCCCAAGCAATTAAAGCAGAGGCGCTTGTCGATTACGATGTTTCGCCGCAGATGAGCAGACATATCTCTGAAACGAGGGCAAGAGACAATGTAATGAGGGAACAAAATGCACATCCGGAGGTTTCCGAGGTCCCGGAGGGGGGTGAGATGGCCACATGAGCGGTGGCCGCCGACGTTTTGCTGGTCTGTCGTAGGAGCCGGGGGAGCTGGTTTGTCCGCTGGAGAGGAGCTCGAGGTTCCGAACTCCATACTCTCCATGGATCGGGCGCGCCCAGTGAGAAATGTGCGAATGTCCTTGTAGGTTTGTCCGCTGGAGAGCAGCTCGAGGTTCCGAACTCCATACTCTCCATGGCTCGGGCGCGGCCGGTGAGAAATGTGCGAATGTCCTTGTATGATGGGGGGTCCGTGGTGGAGCCAAGCTTGACTTCCCATGCCTCTCGGGTGCTTGGGTCGAGTCGCTGGACAGTGAGGTGAACCAAGAGATGATCCCAGTGTTGAACAGGAGCTCCGAGAGACTTCAAGGCATTGAGCGCTTCCGTTGTGGTGTTGAGGAGAGTGTTGAGGTCCTTGGCCGACCGCTGTGAGATGGTCTTGGTGCGGAATAATCGATCTACCTGAACCGAAATGAGAAGCCGCTTATTTTCAAAGCGACTGATAAGTAAGTCCCAAGCGGAGGCGAATGAGTCCTCAGACATTGGCAAGTTAGAGATGAGTTGAGCCGCCTCGCCCAGGCGGCTGATGAGGCTGGTCCGGAGATAATGCATTTTCTCGACGTTGGAAATGTCAGCATTTCGTCCAACGAGCGATGAGAATAAGTCGTGGAACGGCCTCCACGTTAAGAAATCACCCGAGAATTGCGGAAGAGTGATCTCCAGAAGATGACGTCGCGCTGATGTCTGCCCGCCAATTGAGAGGTTGGCTAGTTGTGAGCCCGACAGAGGATGAGTCCGTTCCTTCTCTTCAATCTGCGTGAGCAATGCGGCTTTTGCGTCGGCATAATATAGGAGACACTGATCGTACACCTTTTTCTTAAAATAATCGTGATCCAGGAGGAGCTCAGCCTTGGATTCCGCCATTCGCTCGTGAGTCGCTTCGAACTTTTGCCAGTTGTTATAAGGTCGAGTTTCACTTTCAGCATTTGAAGTTGAAGAGTGGGGAACATCGGTTCCTTACACTCGAGAGCCACCGACTTGATGTACGTGTGCCGATTCATTTGCAGAGAGATTTTCGCTTCGAGGATGGACATGATGAGTTATGCTTGTTTTATCCGATAATTCCCAATTGATTAAATTCACTGAAGAGAGAGTGTCCGATGAGCAGTGCGTATCCGAAGGTGAGAAAGAGAGGTCCGTATCCCGAGCACGAGACTCACAAGATGGCCGTCGAGAGTCAAAGGAGCGAGAGAGAACGCCGTACACGTAGCGAAGATCCGTTGCCGAGCGCCCGAGTCCGTCCGGGCGTCGCCGAACACGCACGAGTAACCGAGCGCGACGGAAGTCGGAGAGAGAGAGAGTTAGAGCGCACTACGGGCGGCAACGATCGCTTACCGAGCGCCCGAGTCCGTCCGAGCGTCGCCGAACACGCACGAGCTGGCGAGCGCGACGGAAGTCGGAGAGAGAGAGAGAGAGAGCACGACGCGGATCGTTCTCGAACTTTCGCCGGTAGCACGTGGAAGCACACACGATTCTCTTAATCCGCACACAGAGATGTTCGTTACCGCACCCACCGATCCGGCTCGAAGGACCAAAAAATGTTTGATAAAGGACCCGAGAAGTGTCTGGTTTCGGGGGTGTCGGGCAGAACAGTTAATGATTCTCACACACACAAAATCTGAGCCGCACTTCACTATTATTCGAGCGATGATATCTCGATTTATTCTTACAATTACAATAGTTCTTCTTATTCTAGGATCACAACACAATAGTTTTATAATTTGTCTTTGGCTAAACCGAATAATCCGCCGAGGAATTCGAGAGAGACCGCGAGAGAATATTACGTCGATTTACGACGTACCGCGTGCTTCACACGATAACTGCGTACCGGACCCTTGGGCCCGAGACGGGGAGGCTTTCCTCTCACACGCGTGTAACAATGTTTCTTTAATGTTATTAAGTTTCCTTGACCTTACGGATAACTTAAGAGACAAACCAGAAGAGAGTTCACTTGATCTGAGCCGAGTAGCAAAACCGAATTCAGAGAGTTTTGATACTGTTCGAAAGGCAACGTGCGTCACGATAGACCGGTACTCACAGAATGATCGAGGATTTCCGGAAGGGTCGATATCGACGCAGGAGCGCGGATAAGGTCCTGAGAGCTTGCTTATGATTGGGTGATAGCATTGCGCGAGGCTAGTTAGATTGATAGGACAGGCTTCGGGATTGGATCAAGGCCGCGTACAAGAGGAAAAAGGAAGAGAGAGAGAGAATACTAGAGAGAAGGACTAGAGTGAGTGAGATGCCGTTGAACAGATTGCGTGAAAGGAGCGAGATTTTCTGAACAGAATGAGAGGGGGTTAATAAAGATTTGATTAAATTTTAATTAATAAAATACGACTTTATTCATATTTAAATTAAATTAAGTTAGTATATATGGATTTATTATATCGAAATGGTAACATTAGTTGATTTCATATGTGTGAATATGTGTGAATGTTTATTTGTTCGCGTGTTACAATAATACGGAGGATATCAGTCAAAGTGATGAGGCAAAGATTCTATCGTTAACATTAGGGTTCTGTTTAGGGTTCTTTTACTCGTGGTGATCGTCGATTGGTGAGCTCGATATCAGTTCAAAAATCCCTTAAACATTAGCTTTCCCGGCGGACCTTCGTGCACGTGATCTGATTAGAAAGGGTCTTACTTCTTTATAATTATTTTTGTCGACGATGATGTAGCTGTATTTATTCAATATTTCGTCAAGGAGATTTTATCATTGATCCATTATTGATCCAGTTGTACTTGTCCGTTAGAAGAATTATTATCATTATTGATGCAGCTGCGTTTATTAAATATTTCGTTAAGAAGTTCTTATTATCTCCTTATTCTTCCGCCGAAAAATTCTACTGTAAGGGGTATTCATTATTTTTTATTTATCTTGAGGAGACCGGCGTGGTTTTCATCACCGATCTTCTTGCGTCTTTCCTACGGTTACTGGTAGATATAGTTACTGACAAATGACTGTTTAAAAGAAACGTATGGTGCAATATGTTTTGTTTATTGAACGATTTATTCTTACCACTAACTGACGACCTGTTACCGCAACGTCGCGAAAAGAAGGAATCGTGGAGTCGCCAGAACAAATGCGTAATTAATATTTTTAGGTCACTTATAAATGGCTAAGCAATGAGTTGCATGTTTATGTTAATATAGCAAAACGAATCTTGTGGGAATTCTATCAAAAATATTACATCATATACAGTTGTATTGAAAGCGTCAGAATTAGAAATGCCTGAAATAGAAATGTTAAGCATTAGTCAAAGAAGACAAATAAGGTAATAACTTTGTTTATAAATTATATAATAAAGGTTATTTATTTTCTTGGAGTAAATATTTTAAGGACAAGATTAAATCTATTTTTTTTGGCATAATAATTGAACTTATTTTTTTGTAGCAATGAGCAACGTGAACGTGAAAATGGATAGTTTATTCGGACAGAGCTGCCCTTTGCAATATAATGTTATTGGAGAGCATTAGAATATCTGTCATCGACAAAAAGTAATTCAAATTTGAATCAAAATGAAGAGGAAGAATCGGTTAGTGATGCTAAATTGCAGATTTTATTAGAGCATCGTATAAAAGTTTATAATAATTTGGCAACTGCGTTGATTAAAACAGAAGCTTACGATGCAGCTTTAGAAAATGCGAAACATGTTTAATTGAAATGTCAGTTACAAAATGTTAAAGCGCTATTTAGGGAAAGTATTGCAAAAATCCTAATCTTTTTTCTACTTACTATATTTAATTTTTTTTTAAATAAATTTATATATTCTTGATTTATATTTTACATATGGAAATTTCAAGTATGTGTATATACATATATTGTGCGTATCGTAGGAACAATAATCAGACACAAAGGGGAATATGCAATAGCTTATGCAATCTCTCTCTCTCTCTCTCTGATGTGTAAATTGTATATTGAATGCACGGCGACAAGTAAAAGATGTGTAAATTGTATGTTTAAGATTCAAACATACAACTTGAAAATAAGTGGCGATACAGATGGCGATACAGGAGGAGAAGAGGAGAGACGGCTGAGAGGATACTAAGTAACAACTACAGAAGGAAGAGGATACTGAATCAGATATGAAGATAATGAATCATGCATAGCACTGTCGGAGATTGGATTGACTGCTGGGTTGAGGATTTGTACTGCAAATAGCTGAGAAAGCTAGTAAAGATCAGACAAATCAATCCCTCTCTTTCTATCTTTGATTGTGCAACGCTGTTAGTTGAGGATATTGCAATACAATTTCGTAGAACTATTAAGTACGAGTGCACAACAAGAGTATATTGTACAAAGGAGTAAAAGTGTATAATGCCTTACCAGCTGAGATAAAACGATGTAAAAATTGAGCTATTTAAGCAATTGTTAAAGGAGTATATTGTTATTAATGTAAACTAGATTTGTATTACAAATAGCTGAGAAAGCTAATAAAGATCAATCAATCAAATCTTTCCCCCTCCCTCCCGCCCCTGCCCCCTCACCCTCTCCCTCTCTCTCTCTCTCCCTCTGTCTCTCTCCCTCTGTCTCCCCTCCCCCTCTCTCTCTAGATATAAGATAGTTACTACAAAATTAATGACCTTAAAGGATAAAGTTGCTAAAGATGCAGAAAAAGAAAAGCATAGTATGCTATATCGCAAAATATTCCAAAAAAAAATATCACTCTACCCAGACATAATTATTTTATTAAATGTTCAAAATATTCATCATGGACTTGTGAACATTTATTTATCCGAATCAACAAAATATTCTTAACATTTGATAGTATTTCGGAAGTCACTGAAGCGCAAGCGTCACGTATCCTTTGCTTCATATTTCCTTTCGTCGTCAAACATAACTTCGGCTTTTATAAAAAACAAAAATAATGATACTTTCATAAATTGATTGAGTTCAATTCAATCATTCATTGAAATCTTCGCAGTTTAAAGCTATTATTTAAATAGTAACATCATGGTGAATCATGGCTTTTTTTGATACGAAAGTGAATATGCTATTAATGTTAAGCAAATGCCAAATAAATTATCGGTATGCAGCAGTAATGTTTTTCGAATGTTATGGGATCGAAAAATCTCATGTGACGTTTTTTAATTTAGAAAAGCGGTTTCGTGAGCATGGTGAATTGCATTAAAAAACTCACAATAAATGCAAATGTCTAACTATAATGAGGATAACAGTGTCAATATTCCGAGCCCACCAATACGGCCGTGACGATAACAAGGAGCGCAGGACAGCCCTGCGTAACGCGAAAGCGCCACAGGTGGCACTATAGCGATTTATCGCGCCGGCGTGTCTTCTGCAGGACTCTCGCTCGGCACTGTTCGGCGAGATAGCGAGAAGGACGCAGGCCTCGTACAGCGGATCCTAATTATCGAACAAGAAGGACAATCGAGAGCTTCCGGCCGGTGGGACGAGCATCGTCGACCGATTTTGTTGCCGAATAATTGTAGGTAATTAATTCGGATGAATCGCGCCCTTAATAGTTGTCGAGCAACGCGTTTTGTGAATTAACTTTGTGGAATTTTTGATAGATTACGTCGTACGGCCGACGGGCACTCGGCACTCATCCGAATTACATAAAATAAGCTCTCTCTAATTCATTTCGCCGCTGCCGACAGTCATTAATGTTAGTTTTGCGTTTATAATCATTGTATGTTGTAAATTATCGGGATTGTCACGCTCGCGCGATTGATATTCGGGATCGCGCAACGTATTGCGTCACGCGACTCGTACACCACAGTCATTCTCAATAGTTTTCGTATTCCTTCTGTACATTGTTAACGAGTATCTTGTGTGTATTATAGAAATTAGAGTAAGAGGAAAGCGAAATTCTTAAAGATCGTGCAGAAAATCTGTCGGGAGTCTTTGACCCCGCTATTAGTTTCCGCGAGTCACTCGAAATATATATTACAACGCAAAGGTCGTCGTCATTGTTATCGAGACATATACCGGCTCCCCGCGAACCGGCTAAAGGACTGATTCGAGCCGTGTCATCTAGAATTTTCTATTATATCGAAACGGATTCATGGGCATGCGTAAAGTAGTTACCGGCGCATTCGAGGGATTTTTTTAGTTGTCGCGGTCTAAATAAGTCTCGTACGGCGGAAATCCTCGCGGCCGAAAAGTCGAGTTACAGCATGTAAGACGCCCGGTAATTTAATACGGTTACGCACTGTCCTGTCGAACTCCGTGGAAATAATATATTTTATTCGCCTGTAAAATAACGACTGTCCTCCAAGATTATTACTTATCCGAACTGCGTTATACTCTTGTTTCTTTTAATATATTATTGTTATCTTTATTTTAACTTATCGAATGCTCATTTTTGCTCCCGTGTTCTCGACTCTCAAGATCTCTTCCGTTTCTTCCGGACTACCCCCTCTACCATTTCGGGTATACTGAGTAGCCGCGGAATTTTGCCGTCGCGTTAATTATCGATCTCGCAATTGTCTTTCGGTGTTGCTATTATCGTGAATGGTGTGGCCTGCCGTACCTGGCGCCCAATTCGGTTTATTTTGTGATAAGTTGGAATTTTCGGGATCGAGGGATCGATATTCGAAATACGCGCCGAAGATGTGCCGTGGGCACCGAAGAACCGCCCGCCGAATAATCAAATAATTATTAATTAAATAATTAAAAGAAATAACGGTTACAATATACATATATAAGTTGTGACATGACGTTTTTGGGACGTCCGTCACAAGGGCCGAATGGCCCGATCGGGGGCGGTTTTTCGGAGGCCTGTGTCCTCCCGATTTCGGGAGAGAGCGGCCCGATCGCCAGATCGACGAGATCTGGCCCGCGATTAGAAATAAAAGCGAAACTGTAAGCTCGATTATGAGCCCGCGAGTTAGCTGTCGGCACCAGTTTAAGCGGCGAGATCCCATCCGGCGGAAGCAAAGGCAGAGAGTAGAGTGGCAGCTGAGAGCGGGAGTCCGAGACATCCAGAGAGCGGGAGCCGCCTGGTTGTAATTGCTTTATTATATTACAAACTCCATTGGTGGCAAATAAATACCATTGCCATTAATCTTACTTTTTACGGCAGGAAAGAGGCGCAGAGGGCCGGAAGGATCCGGCCGGAGGGGCGGCCATTCCCGCACGAAGCGAGGGAGTCCCAAAGACGGAGCGGCGCGAGAGGACTTTCAACCCGGGACCTATTCAGCCAGATAGGAACGAGAGCCGATCGGGCGCTGCTGAAAACCCGCACGTCTAAGCCAAAAGGCAGCACAATTTGGAAAATACGGGGTGATGGATCCACCAATACGGCAATGGCGACAGCAAGGACCGCGAGGACTGCAAGACGGTCCTGCGTAAGCGCCACAGGTGGCATGATCGCGATTTATCGCGCCGGCGTGTCTCCTGCAGGACTCTCGCTCGGCACTGTTCGGGGAGCTATCGGCGAGGACACAGATCTCAAGGAGTGAAAGTGACGAGAGCCAGTCTGAGATAGAGAGGAAAATCCTCCGATCGGTGGGACGAGCGTCTGCGATCTCTGTAAAGCTGCCGATTGTTGTAGGTAATTAATTCGGATGAGTTGCGCCCATAATAATTGTCGTGCCACGCGCTTCGTGAAATTATTTTTGTGAGTTTTGGGTTAATGATGATGATAATAATTCTAGAACAGCTGGGCTTTCAAAACAAATAACAATTAAAATTGGAACAAAAGTTATGATACGGCGTAATATTGATGCTAGTTTGGGTCTTGTAAATGGTACAATCGCTACAGTGATTTCAATTGTACAAGATATATCTATTGATTACGTAGAAAAGATTAAACTTTTTTTTACCGTCAGGATTAGAATATTTAATTGATAGAGTAAGTCTTAAATTTGAGGTGATTGATAGAGCTTATGTTATCAGAAAACAATTTCCATTATCTCTGAGTTATGGCATTACTATTCATAAAAGCCAAGGATTGAGTTTGCAAAGTGCTATTATGGACATTGGTAATTCTGTATTTAATTGTGGTCAAATTTACATTGCATTGTCGCGAGTAACATCTCTAGAAGGATTACATTTGATTAATTACGATCCTTCATCGGTAATAGCTAGCGAAGAAGCTATCATCGAATATAATCGTCTAAAGGGGATACATAAATCCAAAGCAGAAAGGATTACTATTTCAAAAGAGCGTTATCGCAAAGTAAAAGATGTCCTATGGGCATTACCAAAAATAATTACTTCTGTCCAAGAATCACATGAAGTTCGACAAAGTACTGCTTGGGTCATACATGGTTTCCAGAATACAGACGAGGTGCTACGCAAATGCGGTATTGCAATGTTTATTGCATTTAAATGTCATTAGACAACAATTATTTAATTGTGATATATCAGACGTATATTAATGCATCGATATGAAAATGGAATGCGTAATTTAAATACATATGTAATACGGCAATGCCTAGGAGAACATTTTTCGAGTACTATAAAACGAAATGCATCTGATTTTCTTCTAGCTCTTTGCGAAAAATATGATTGTATAAGAAGTTTAATGGAACATCAAGTAACTTCTACTGCGCGGTGCAAAACTTGTGGTACTTGTGGTAAGACAAAAACTATTGTTGATAATAATATTATTATTTCGATTTCTGTTAATAATTTGAAGAACAAAAGATATAATCTTAACGATTTATTAAATGTTACGTTTTCACATTGGTATCAATCACACAATAAATCATGTGAACATTGTACTGGAAATGAGTTCATATTGAAAGATGAAATAACATTGACAAGAGATATAGTTGTTATTCATTTAGTACTATTTTCATCACAGAATAATAAATTAATGAAAGCAGCACAAAAATTTAACTTATGTGCTGTTCCAACAACTAAAGTATTAGTAGCTGGACAATTTTATAAGACCATGAATGCTATACTTCATCATGGTTCATGTATTGATAAATGTCATTATATAAGTATATGTAGAGAAGGAATATCTAATATTTGGATCGAAGCTGATGATGCGCAAATTAAAAAAAGGCAGTGGCCTAGAGGTGCCAAAGATGTTTATATAATATTTTTACAAAAGTTGGCTAATAAATAATATATATTGGATATTATAAAATATAGAAACAGTTATATAAAAAATTCTTCATTAAAAATACATTTTTGTAATATCAAACTTGTGATTTATATTTAAACATTTAATAATTGTATTTCGATCAGTCCCATATAAAAGAATGTCTCGTAATGTATCAGCAATTTCGTGAACAATGCTTTATATTCTGCATTATTCGTAAACTGCAAAAGATATACCTTTACTATTCAAAATAGAATTATAGAACTCATCTTTTCCGCTTTATTTATATATTTAATGATAAAGCTAGATAAGCAACAACGATTATTCATCAAAGGATTTAGAAGTACATGTATATTTTTTATGTATATTTTTTATATTTCTAATGACACACTGATTTGTAATTATTTGTTATTCTTAGAATAAGAGTAGCTAAGAAGTTTGAAGGACCTGGATATTTATAGTAAGCAAAGAGGACTGTCGTATTTTGATGAAAAAAAAGAATGATATAATTCCTAAAAAATTATTTTTTTAGAAAAAGGTAAAAAAGGCGCCAAGTTCACGAACCATGTGAAAAATGTTATATTTAAATAAAAACATTTTAACCAAAAATACTGTTGTATAAAATAGTTGTTTAAATTTCCTAGAAAAATAATGATATCAAAAAACTGCGCCAAATAAATAAATATTTATGCTATAAAATTTATTTTTTTTATTACTATAAATAAAAATATTTTAAAAAATATTTTAAAAAACTGTTAAAGAAAACAATTTTAGGTAGTTGTTTTAATTTCCTAGGGCACGCCAAGTTTTTTTACTTTGCTTTGGTGTAAGTTTGTTTTATGCGACTTAAAGTTTATGAGAAATTTTCCTTCAATTAAATATATTCCAAAGCGTTATATATGTGTATATTGTGCATTTAGTTAATTATAAAATAATTTTATTTTAGAATGCTATACGCCCTACTACTTTAATTATATATTGCAATTTATTAAATATAATTTTTCTTAATATTGGAAATAATCATATAAAAAAAAATTATATAAAAAATTTTATAATATAAATTTTTTTTCAGTTGGCACAATTTTTCGATATCATTATTTTTCTAGGAAATTAAAACTATTACTTTGTATAACAGTTTTTTAAAATATTTTTATTTAGATAGTAATAAAAGAAATAAATTTTATAGCATAAATTTTTATTCATTTGGCGCAGTTTTTTGATATCATTATTTTTTTAGGAGATTTAAACAACTATTTTATACAACAGTATTTTTGATTAAAATGTTTTTATTTAAATATAACATTTTTCACATGGCTCGTGAACTTGGCGCCTTTTTTACCTTTTTTTAAAAAGGTAATTTTTTATTTAAAATTACTTTAGGCTCTAAATTGTTGCGATTTTCAACAATATATTGTAAAATAAATTGTGCGTCGAACGCTTTCGCATTATGCGCTATGCATATAATTTGCTTGAAACATTTTGTCGTTCGCGTTGTAAAATCGACAAATTGTTTTACCGGATCGTGACGAAATACGAACTCTCGCACGCCGCACCAACGACAACGCACGGTCATGTCATTTTTTTTCGCGCACACTTCGCAAATCTGTTGCGCAACGCAAAGGGTTGGAACGTGTTTTTTTACATTCATCGTACCTTCGAGCGTCTCGTCTTGACGTGTTTCGAAATCGTAAAATACGAATGTTACGCGTTCCTTTTTGCGCCCGTATGCACGTTCGTTTGCCTCTTCGACGTTAAAAGTACTCTCCTCTGCGGCATGTGTAACCGTTGTCGGCACGGTCAGCGTAGATAATGAAGACGATGCTTCAGCGGAAGAATTATTATTACGACGAAGAGGCTGCATGAAGCATAAATGGTTTTCAGGATTCGGCGAACGGCATAGCTTACAGTAAGAAACGCCGCATTCGTGTCTCGCGTCTGATTTAACGATGCGAACGCATCCGTCACAAAATCGCACAATATTGCAAATACTTTCGGTCGATTTGCCATCGTACGATTTTATATTACGATGACGCTCGAAGCACTCCTTACCGAAAAATGTACGTTTACACTCGTTGCATTTTATGATTTTCGCGTCTGCCTGTTTACACGACGGTACAGCGAAATATCGAGGGCATTTACTCGGACAGCGATGACCGGTTTTATCGTTCTGATAACCTTTATTGCACGGTACGCAATAATTCCTGCAACCCGCGGCGGCGTTTAAATTTATAATAGGATTATAATGAGGCGAAAACTCGTAATACAAAATATTTAAGCGTAACGAAGGTTCGCGTCCGAGAGAAGCAAGTATCGCGATTCCGTCGTACAACGGTTTCGTGCCGCGACCAAAAGTATTAAAATTATAAACGACAATGGCGATATTGTCAACGGCAAAATAACGCTGAAAGCGCTCGATTTCCGGAATACCGCAACCCTCTTCGGATATCGTAAAGAGAGAGAGAGAGAGAGAGAGAGAGAGAGAGAGAGAGAGAGAGAGAGAGAGAGAGAGAGAGAGAGAGAGAGAGAGAGAGAGAGAGAGAGAGAGAGAGAGAGAGAGAGAGAGAGAGAGAGAGAGAGAAGCGCGAGTGAACGCGTAAGTGAATATGCGAGGAGCATGAAGCTAAGCGATACGTAGTACGTAGCGAGCGAGCGATTAGAAAGAGACAGAGCGTGACAGAGCGTATGATTGAGAGAAAAAAGATACTGCAATAATGTTAGTGCGTACATGTATATTACTCTCACACGCATGAAAGAGACGAAGATAGTACGATTATGTCTGTGTTTGTCATGTACGATTGCAGCTCTGTCTATCGCGACATTACGCAACTAATCTACTGCTCTGTTTTACTCTTGAGCCTCCATCTCGTACACACATATGCACGAAAGTTTTATAAACAAAAATTTTTTTTACTAGGCTTCTAAATACATTTTTAAACGTTCACTTATATTCTTTCATGCATTTCCGAGTGGGAACCTATTTGATTTTGTACGTACAAACTGCACAACTTTTATATTAAGCAAATATTGTTACGACCTGACGCAAGAAGCCGATAAAAAACTGTAATTTTTTAACTTTTCTTCGTTTTTAACATAAAAGCGCAAGGTTCCCACTTTGTTGATGTATATACTTTAATCGTGGAAAAGGATTTCTCATTTCATGTAACCAATAAAAAAATTTCGGTGTACAAAAATATAATTATTATGGCCGGTAAAACAGGACAGTCCGGCATCCTCTTAATTGTAACGCTAGCTCGCGTTGAAGCGAGGATTGCGGATATCTTACGGCATTCCATTTTTCATGTAATTCCCCTGTACGCAAGTTACCGCGTTCGCGGTAAATACGCGCTACTACGAGAGCACGGGGAAAACATAAATTGTCGGAATTTTGTATTGTTACTATCGAGCGCTTCACAACGTCTTCGCGAGTTAATTTAACATGTCCGCGGCCCAAAGGAACCGTGACATTAAAAACACGAATATTAAAGTGTTCCGCGATATCGAGTCCCCCAGCACTCTGCGCTACTGAATGAGTTTCCAAATATCCTCATACGACATGTCTCTAGCCGGTCGAAAGGATAATCCTGCAGGGCCCTGCGATAAATTCGCCGAATGGAAAGACATTCCCACATAATCTCCAGGCTCGCATAAATTTATCGCATACGCGTGAATTTCGCGAAACGCATTTTCTAATAAACGATAAATATCTCCACCTCTATGTAACGGTCGTTTCGCGAAACTTGCTTCTCTCCCAATTACACCGAATCTCCGAAATTGCCGCGTATCTTCCGATTATAATTCTACGTAATTAAAATTAATATTGCCGACCTCATGACGCTGTTGTTGTCGTTGTTGCTCTTCCTCCGGCTCCTCTTCACCATCTTCTGTCTCCGACGAGGGATTACAGCGTTCTTCAGGAGACACTTCTTCATTTTGTCCATCACCGCCTCTCTGTCGAAGCAAAAGAAAAATTTAATTATAAATAAAATAAAAATTACATCTAAATTATTTTTATTCTTGTAAAATTTTGTATCTCACCTGGTGATGTCATGATATCAGCTTCGCTGTCGTTTTCATCGGAACGTGCTCTTCCTAAAATTTAATATTTTATCAATGTTGAATATAGAATTTGTATAAAGATTAATATTTTTATTTTTTGCGCAAAACTTACCCGAAGGTCCTGTTTCGAGCTCTTCTTTAGACGGGCGTTTTCGAATCTGAGAGGGAGTCTCACGGTCAGCAGTCACAGGTATGTTTCGATCTACGAATTATGATTTTGAAAATATAGATTAATCGCTGTCTAGTGTATTCGATTACATTACAATTGTACGATATAAATAAAAACATTTTGCTTACCGTTTAAGCGGTTTCCTCGATGGTTTGATAGCAGGAAGGCTATAAGACAGCCTACATCCTCCTCCTCGTGGTCAAATGCCTCACGCATTTCTATTATCTCACCCGCGATATGTAAGAACTCCGTATAATTGCCGAAATAACCTAGCCTATATAACACTGCAAGTATAGTATTCGAACTAGCGCACGCAAATGACCGAAAAACTGAGTAATTTATTTCGGACGATTCGTCCGATAACGCTGATAAATAGCGTTCACTATTTAACGTAGGCGACAAATTTTAGCCTATAATTATCCACTTGCCTAACACCTCTTTAAGTCCAACCATTTTTGTCACTCACTCACGAAATACACGATATCGCTATTTTCCGCGGAACGACTCGGGTTACTTCGGATGATGTCGAACTCGAAATTACCTTTTTTTACTTCGACGCGAAGAATTTATTTAAACACATATCCCCACTTTTTTCCAAAAAGGAACGCCGTTGAAAGATTTAAAATTTTTCTTTTCTAGATAGTTAGATTAGTTTAAAGAAAACAAAAGAACAAATCCCCGGATTTTCATTTCGGGTGTTTTTATTTCTTTTAAGAAAAAAGAAGACAAAAAAATATTTTACTTTTTATTACGTTATTACATTATTTACTTAGTTATATTACTTTTGTTATAGCGACCCTAAAGTAAAAGCTTTGTTGCGAAAAACGTTTTTAAAAATTTTCGTAGAAGAGACGGGATTATGTCAATTAGAAAATTGCTCCCTGCGTAATTTTTAGCGAGTTGAACAATATTGAACATGAAAAATCACGATTTTTCCTGATATTTAGTTGTTTATGTAAACTTTTCCCCCACTTTTCTTTATATTTCGATATATAAGCAGTCTTCATTTCGGCTACGATACAAGAATGCGACATTGTTGTGACTAGTGTTCTCTCAGTTTTATTCAAAAAGTGATAATAATGGCTGCCACAAAAGAAATTTCCAGTAATCGGAAGAATCTAACCGACTTTGTTAAATCTACGCACGTTTGCGATATTAGCAAATCGGGCAACAAGATCGACATCGATAGAAGAAACGAACAGCGCTATTTATTACTATCGACAATGTATGCCCTTAATTCATCCTGTACTAAGAAGCTACATGTAGGATTGCAAACGACAAACGAAGACTGCTTCGTGCCGATTGTTAAATTAACGGGCAATTATGCCGGTGGAATTTGCTTCGATATGGACAGTTGGCATACTTATTACTATCGACAACGTATGCCCTTAATTCATCGTATACTAAGAAGCTACATGTGGGATTACAAGCAACAAACGAAGGTTATTTTGTAACAAATTGTTAAATTAACGGGTAGTTATGCGGACGGAATTTGTCTCGATACCGACACCTGGCAGCAATTTCAACTCAACATGGAACAGATGAGACTGTACTTGAGTGAGAATCAAAAAACCAAACCAAGTCCGATTATCATCAACAATATTTCCATCGGCTTCATCACCGCTTACGGGACGAGGACTGTGATAGTGGCTTACAAGGAAAATGCGGAACAATCCGTGAGTAATGGTGAGACGGAGGAGCAAGCGCAGCCGCCCTTGAAAAAAACGAAAAACACACAGTGGCGCTATCGTGATGCAGAAAGCAACTTTTCTCGGCATGGAAAATATTACAAGATGTGTGGATGCTCGATTGTCGCAGCTAGTTTCCATCACCGACACCGTCAACACCTGCGCCAATTACTTAATGAACGAAATAGAATTAAAACTCCCATCAGCTTACATAGATCGTGAAATTATAAAACTCATAGTTAGTGGTAATTTTCAAGAAATTGAACGCAATATACAAACGCAAATAAGGGATTTAACATTTTTAGATGTATATTTCAATATTGTATTCGAAGAATTATTTTCACTAGGATTTAATGAAATTGCGCGTATAATTTTAAAACGTAATTGTTAATTTTGCGAAAAAAGTAAAATTTATTATCAATAAACATGAAATTTTTTCCAACTTTGATATTACAGAGTATTTTTTCTTTTACTCCACTCTATTATCTCCTTCATTCCTTTATTAGCGTGCATAGAATATTCCATCGTAAATTAATATCGGATGATAGCTGAGTGTTAAACGAGCGTCTTATTTCTAGCATAAGCACATATAGAGCACCATCTATAAGCTCGTAAGCAGCGGTGCTCAAAAATGCTGGCGCGAGCGCATCCCTGCGAATACGCTTACTAGCATCGTTCCCGCGGCTACTTATCAGCTAATCGCCGCGGTGCTTTCCGCTTGTACGCGTGCGGGAAAACGCTACCGCGAACATGCGGCCGCCGCGGTGGGCCCCCCGGAGCGTGGATAAGCTTATTACTCAACACATATCTACGATAAATATTAAACATATTCGATGCGCGTGCGTATTTTTATGTTATTGTTATTAAATATTCTTGATTACTTTTTTATTTATGAGAGCGCACGTAATCGGCAAATCGTTCATTTCGCAAAATGGATGTACGGTGGAAACATCCTTGGACGTCGATCGTCTGCGGGCCTACGGGATGCGGAAAAACAGTTTTCGTGAAAACGTTTCTTCGTCATTTATCCGTCATGTTCGATTCGAGAGAATTTTATTTTATTACGCCGAGTGGCAAGATGCGTATCAACGTTTACAATGCGTCGCGAGTGAAAAAGATAAAGAAGAAGAAGAGAAAAGAACACAAAAAACCGGTTACGTTAATAATGCTTTGATAAAATCGAAGAAAAATATCATCGAATTTCGCGAGGGGATACCACGTCCGGAAGATTATTCCAACGACCCGCTTTCGCCAAAATTAATAATCTTATGAGGGACTCCTCGTCGTGCGACGCTATCGTAGATCTGTTTACCAAAGGAAGTCATCATAAAAATCTCAGTGTTATACTCATCTCTCAAAATCTCTTTCATCAAGGTCGCTGACAGCGCGACATATCTCTCAACGCGAATTACATAGTAGTTTTCAAAAATCCACGCGATCGCGCTCAAATACGTCATCTAGCGCGTCAAGTATATCCGACAATCCAAAATTTATGGAAGAAGCGTGCTATGACGCTACATCGAGACCTCACGGGTATTTATTGCTCGATTTGAAACAATCGACTCCAGACGAATATCGCTTTCGTACGTGCATCTTTCCCGACGATACTCTGCATTACGCTTACATTCCGCGCAGATCGAACAATAGAAGTGGGGGTGTATAAAAGGTGCAAAATTCGTGGTCGCAACTTGTCGGTCGTGTGATTATAGCGTAATGGTGAAAAAAGAAGAGGTTGATAAAAAGTTGGCGACATCGAATAGAGCAATAAAGAATGCTAGACGATCTATCGGTGAGAGAAACATATGTCTTTTAAAAACTTTGTGTCATTTAAAAAATAATCAAAGAACAGTATTCTTACGAGCCGCCGACAATAAACTCATAAAGTGCATTCAAGAGTGCATTTTCAATACGCTCAAGGGTAACGTACCGCTTCGGTGTAACGACAAAAAGCGATTAGCCAAACATAAAACGATCCTGCGTCGTGTCGCGGCGAAACAAGGTAATTGGAAGACTAAAAGAAAACTGTTAGTGCAACGTGGCGGATTTTTACCTTATTTTATTGGCCTTATACTAGATGTTATATTTAGATATAAGAGATCAACTAGGACAGAGTATACCATTCGAATTTGGAACGCTGACAGTGACATTACACTTTAGGCGTATCGAGTAGATAACATAATACTAATTAGAGACCAAAATAAAAAATTAATCGTTAATGGATTATTATTCGACGTATTACGACGAGTTACAAAACGGCGGCAGTCGCGGCGGTGGAATTCCGCGAGTTTTCGTCGGATCGCCCTAGTTATAAGTCGGATGCAAAAATGCATGTAGCTCAGTTTCCTTTCGGCGGGCTCAACACGCGCATCGCTAAATCCGCGACGTTACCTAGACGACGCCAGGCGCGTAAAAAAAGTTCGTCAAAGTGCAAGACGCGAGGGAAAAAAGAACAAATACAAAAACATCGAAAAATAAGAGAAGAAAAAATTGCGCAACAGTGAAAAGACTTAAGACATCCTCGAAACGGCGTAAAACTGGTAGAAAGCGCACCGTATCTGACATATTTTCTCAAACGGCATATATTCTAAACACATCTAACACCGAGAATTACAGCGACGACAAAAAATTTGCGGTAAATAAGCATGTCCTTTCTTCACATCCATTCGAGCGAGTGTTTAAAGAGCGAACTCGATCTCTTTTCTTTACCGCCCACACAAACTAGTATCGAGAGTTCGCAATGGATTCATTACAAACCCGTGACTTCGCTCTCGGACGATTCCCCGATAGAATTCGTCATCCCGGGTCACGGAGAAGAATATTTAGATCTCACGCACACCATGTTAAGTCTTCGCGTACGCGTAGAAACACCGGGCGATTCCTCGGGACATCTCGGATTTATTCGGCTCGATTCCGTGGCTCACGCCTATTGCCCTCCACTCACCGCTCATACGTTAGCTACGAGTCGCCAGATACGCGTAATACGCGTAAGCGACGCTTTGTCTCAGGAGCGTCCGTATATAAGAATGTCCAAATATAATAGTAAGACAATACTTTTCTAAATGCACCGCGAAAATTCTCAAAATTAAAAGTTTTTCTTCAATATTTTATAT
>NW_021853738.1:63388-68013 GCF_003651465.1 Formica exsecta
AGTGTTTAAAGAGCGAACTCGATCTCTTTTCTTTACCGCCCACACAAACTAGTATCGAGAGTTCGCAATGGATTCATTACAAACCCGTGACTTCGCTCTTGGACGATCCTCCGATAGAATTCGTCATTCCGGGTCACAGAGAAGAATAATTAGATCTCACGCACACCATGTTAAGTCTTCGCGTATGCGTAGAAACGCCGGGCGATTCCTCGGGACATACTGCGGGCGCATCCGCCGCGGCCACTATAGGCCCCGTAAATCTTTTACTTCAGTGCTCGGATTTAGTTGCACATTTCGGCTCGATTCCGTGGCTCACGCCTATTGCCCTCCACTCACCGCTCATACGTTAGCTACGAGTCGCCAGATACGCGTAACTAAGGAGCGCGACGCTTTGTCTCAGGAGCGTCCGTATATAAGAATGTCCAAATATAATAGTAAGACAATACTTTTCTAAATGCACCGCGAAAATTCTCAAAATTAAAAGTTTTTCTCCAATATTTTATATTTCATTGATATAAAATATTGAAGAAAAACTTTTAATTTTGAGAATTTTCGCGGTGCATTTAGAAAAGTATTGTCTTACTATTATATTTGGACATTCTTATATACGGACGCTCCTGAGACAAAACGTCGCGCTCCTTAGTTACGCGTATTTGGCGACTCGTCGCTAACGCACGAGTGAGTGGGGGGCAATAGGCGTGAGCCACGGAATCGGGCCGAAATGTGTAACTAAATCCGAGCACTGTTTTACTTCATTTCATGTTCAATCAGATCGACGTGTATTTCAACCAAAAGCTCGTGTCGCCTCCAAACAACGCTTACGCGTACCGCGCATACATCGAGGCGTTATTAAATTATTCTTCACCCGCAAAAACTTCCCATTTAACTTCCTGTCTATGGGACGCGGATATACCCGGTCAAATGGACAAACCGGTGGAATCAAAATCGCCAAATTCCGCTCTCGTGAGACGCGCGCGTTACATTCACGGCGGGCGAGCGCTAGATCTTGTAGGCCATCTCCATTGCGACGTTTTCAATCAAGACAAATTTTTAATTAACGATGTAGAAGTACGCTTGAGACTCGTCCGTTCGAAAGATTCGTTCTGTCTTATGGACAGTAACGGTTCATCGTCGAAAATTCATATACTGAATGCGAGCTTACTCGTGAGAAGGTCGAAAATAAGCGCAGGATTGTTACTAGCGCACGCTAGAATGTTGAGTAAAGTTACGGTCAAATATCCGCTCACGAGAGTCGAAGTTAAAACATTTACGATTCACAGTGGTGTTGCGGGTGAATCGTTAGATAATGTAATACTCGGCCAATTTCCGAAAAGGATAATAGTCGGCTTTGTTAATAATAAAACGTTTAATGGGGATAGAAGATTAAATCCGTTTAATTTCAAATATTACGGAATAAATTTCTTCTTGCTATACGTCGACGGTATGTAAATTCCTAGTAGGCCGCTACAACCGGTTTTCTCACCGGAGGAACCGCTTTATGTCGAAGCTTATCAAACGCTCTTCGCGGGAACGGGTATCCATTTTTTGAACGAAGGAAATTTTATAAGTAGAGACGATTATTCCAAGGTATATACGTTATTCGCTTTTGATCTCACGCCCGATCTGTCTGCTAATTACGCAGGGCATTGGAATCTCGTGAGACATGGCAGTTTGCGATTAGAAGTGCGATTCGAGAAGGCTTTCACGGAGACCGTTAATTGTATTATTTACGCCGAATTCGATAATGTAATAGAAATCGACTCGTCTCGTCAAGTCATCGTCGATTTTGCCGGCTAGATATTTATCGCTCTCAAGTATTTGACCGTTACAACGTAATACTCGGAAAATTTCCCCTCCTTTTTCTCCCCTCCACATTCGATCAAAATGCTAACAGCATAAAATATCAAAAAATGTGTAATGTAACAAAAAAGGATTCAGTTTCATTCGAGACACGAACGTCGACGCTTCGCGAGCAGTTTAAACTATTATAACCGCGCTATCGAGAGCGCTCCAGTCTTCACAAAATGGATATAGTCATCGACATACAAGGTTTCCGCGATGCCTAAGGAAGTTGCTGTTATCGCGCTTGACGCTCCATTCGTCGGACATTGGATTATGATGCCGCCGCATTTATTTGGTGATTTACCAAGAAAAGTAAGACATGAAAACAATTGGCTTACGCGAAATTATCACGGCATCGAATGGTTCGACGGTGAAGCTAATCCGAAATATTTTACAACGCAACTACGTGAAATAACAAGACGTACACGTCGCATTTACGTCAGAGGTACCAAAAAAGCAAACTACTTGCAAAATCTACTCTCCAGAAATATATATAATTTGGAAAATATTTCCCCCGCATTCAAAAATCTATCAGAGGGAGAAGCGTGCGGACGATATTGCGGTTACCACGGATTTCGAAAATTCGGAATCTTTCATTGCGCATTACGCAACGCATATAAATTAAAATATTGGTTGATCGAGCAAAATAATATCGCCTACGGTGATACGAATAATAGTACTCAAGCTACTTGTGGTTCTCCGGATAATTGGAGTATAAACGACGGTGACGACGACGACGAGGACGACGAGGACGACGAAAACGAAGACGACGAAAACGAGGAAATCAGTAGCGCGGTTGGAATTTCCCGCGATAGAAATGAAATAGAGAAAAAAAATCTGCAAAAATCAGAGCAAGCATTAGTAAAAGAAGAAGAGAAATTTAAAAAATCTGAATTATCGGCGTTGATGGATAGTGCCAAGTTCGAAGCAACTACTAACTCCACACAAGCCGCCATTGAAAACTCAACGTTACAAGGCGACTCGGACAAAGACGCGCTTCCGAAGGAGGTAAAAACCGAAGTTATTGAATATATAATACCGCTTGTTCGTTCACCTCCGTGCCAAAATAATGAACTCTCGCGAAATTCTACAAGCATTGCGCCACATCAATGCCAGACATGCGGGAGTTTATCCGGCCGACAGAGTCCCGAGGGTGTGGATGAGATCGACAGCCATCATCGCTAATACGGATGACCACAATCGACCTGGAGAACATTGGGTCGCCTTCTTCCTCGACGAGTATGGTACAGCCACATACTTCGACAGCTACGGAATACCACCCTTGCACCCCGGATTTCTCCTCCGACTTCGTCGAAACTCCATTATCCATCGGTGGAATATTCAACAATTACAAGGAATTTTGTCTCAGACATGCGGACAATATAGTTGCGTATTTTTATATTATATGTGCAACGGTTACGATCTTAATCGGTTTCTTAGTCTTTTTTCCAAAGATTGCGAACATAACGATCGTTTAATCGTACACTTATTTCGTAAAATTTTTCTTCGCGAAAAAAGAAACAAGTGAAACGTTGTACCCTATGTGATATCTTGTTTAATAGTGTAATTCGAATTGTAATATGATATAGGAAATGCACGTTGTACTCCTATATAATATTTTAATTATATGTAATAAGAATATTGATTTATGAAAAATTAATATCAATAAACGTGGTATCTTTTTACGTAAATTGTTAATTTTTTTCGTCTACTCCCCTCTTTCCTTTTACAGTATAATGTTCCAAACGTTCAAACTTGTTAATACCTTGTTTTTTATAATCCTCTGTCTGAGATAATACAGGTATTTTTCCGGGTTTCATATATTGCCATACCTAAACTCTATAGAAACTAAGGAAATTAGCCTTCCATAAAATGAAAATAACTAAAAATAAGCAGCACTAGAATAAAAATGTTTTCTCACTTTCTCGTCCTTTTGGAAAATAGTGGGGAAATGCGTATAAATTCTGTCTTCCCATGAGAAAATTCAACATTAGTTTTTCATCTCGTGAAATTTTAGTGTCAGAAGTCCAAGTGTGCAAAAATGTGCGTCGCCGAGATTTTAAGAAAAATCACATTATTGTGTGCTGTTGCGCTACCGCAATTTAATGTTAAAAAATATCTCGACCGAATATCTGAGGAAGACAGCGAAAACAATTATCGCTTATTCAGAAAGACTGTCAACATGTGTACGAGCGACGCATTAGGAATATTATTTTGCCTAGGACATTTTGCTGGGGATGTCCGTCTATTAAGCATAGCAGGCGAAATTATAGCTAAGCGCTTAGCTAAGGAAAAGACGTCGGATGATGATATCGACGGATTTACGGCGCATCTTCTAATGCACTACTATCGACAACGGGCGTTAGGTAAATATATTTTATTTATAATAATAATCATTGCAAAAATTTAGTGAATTTTAATTTAATTTTTATTTTAATAAAATTTTTATTTTTGTTAAAAATAGATATGCTCGCCGTTTCAAATATCGGAGCCATGGCGAGAAAACGACCTGCAGAAGAGGCTATAGCAGGACCATCCCAAAGACCCCCCGACCAACCCATTGAAGTTATTACGTTATCGGGTAAATATTACTTTTTGGCGAAACGCGAAAATTTTATACTTACATATATGTATATATATACAGGGTGTTCTAGACCACCCGTACACCCCTTTTCTTTCAAAAACTAAGCATTTTAGAGAAAAGTGCAAAGAAAAAAACAAATAATTGTTTTAAAAAATACATTGTAAATAATTACATACTTTTTCTTAAAAACAATTATTTT
>NW_021853738.1:77085-81849 GCF_003651465.1 Formica exsecta
TACTTAATGAAAAAATACTTTATTATAGTGTTTTGGAAAGCTCTCGACATAAGCTATAAGAATATGCAATAAAAAATGGGGGTTCCATTTAAGAAAACATCGATCACATTGACTTGGCCTTGAAAAGGTCACTCAAGGTCAAGTCCATATTTTCATCATGTGTCCCCCTCGAAACCATGCAACTTTTGTCTAAAACATTTTTTGATATCTCACTTCGTTTCCGAAAAATATGCCCGCGTCACTATAAATGCCGCACCCTGTATAATTTTATTTTTTGTTTATAGACTCGGATGATGAAGACGACGCATTTGAACCCAGCTACTCTCCTGTATATTCTCCTGAGTGTCCTTCTCCCGAACCACCATTTTCCCCCCGTTCGTTTTCTTCATTATCTACTATCGTTCTCGGCGATACACCTCCTCTTTCTCCACAGTCTTCCAAGGACGATAATTTCGAGAAAGCTATCCAGGATTTCTGCGATGAACTCCCAGACCTGGAAGCCGACACTTCCTACCAAAATTAATCTCCTGCTATTTTCTCATTAATTCTTTAATTTTCTCTCTTTTATTGTTGTATTATGTATTATAATTTCGTGCACTTTCCGCAGCGGTAAAATAATCTTTTTGTAAATAAATATTAAGCACTATGTAAAAATATTTCCTTGTATATTATATCATATTCCCTCGCTATATAAATAAAGATGTTTTTTTATTTCAAAGAACCAGGCGAAAATATTTTTCTTCCCTTCCTTTCTTCCCGGCGTCTCCGTGACGTCATAGCCTCTGCCCTAAGACTCCGTATCAAACAGTTTCAGGTACCCGTATTTCAAGACCCTTTCTATCCTCTCTAGCGATGATGTTAACAAACGTCTACCTGCGTAGTGCACCTCGTCCGCCCGGTCAACCCTGCCCGTACATGTACGCACGTATTCATCCCCATCGTATCAGTTACTTTATTCTAGCAGTACCTTATCCGATTTTCTCTTTTCACAAGGAGGGCGGAGGGAACGATGATATATACCGTACATCTCCCGGTTTTTCTATAGGGGTGGTGAAGCGGGGATGCCGTATACCGCATGATATCTTTCGGTTTTCCGTACGGGGAGGAGGGGGAATGCTTTATGCCTCGTGACATCTCCATCCTCGGAGGTCGCCATCTTGCCGATTCTTACACATGTGTTATTTTGCCTCGCTTTTCCCTCTCCCTCAAAAACAATGCTCCTCGTCCAATCAAACTGCCGGCAACTATGGTGCGAACCAATCAAAGTGCGGAGACCTCTATGCAAGAGGACCACTCTCCACAAATACTTCATCTAATCCTTATTCTAATAAGATTTCAGTTAGCCCAGCATACTAGGACTCGGCTTGGAAATGTGGAGGACCTAGGTTTGAGCCCCGAGTATTTCCACTCGCCCGAAAAAAAAATAAAAAATAATTAAAAAAAAAAATTTTAAAGGAAAAAATTTTTTTAAAAATTTAAAAGGAAAATTGCCTCGTAAACGTCCACGAGTCCCCTCCATGTTTTCCACAGACACCTTTGGGGAGAGGGGCCAGACAGACACACAGCAGGGGGCCAGTAGCCGAGGAGTGGGGGTTTATTTTGACGCACCATAGTTGCCCCTAAACTACTCCCGTTATAGAACAGATTCGAGTCATATGGCGTGGAAATTTCTATTGTATTGAAGCGGATTCACGATCGTGTATAAAGTGGTTACCGGTGCGTCCGAGAAGTTTCTTCAGTTGTCGTGGCCCCGATTGGCCCCGAAATAAGTCACGTATGGCGAAAACCCTCGCGACCGAAAAGTCGAGCTTGCATCGCGTTAAACGCCCGGTAATTGGATCTTGTGCACGGTGGTGTCGATATCTGCGAGATCATCTCGATCTATTATTCGCGCCGAATATACCTCTCGACATCGATGATTTCCATTTATTATTACTGCTTTATACTCTTGTTAATATATTCTTGTTACTTTTTATCTTACATGTTGAACGCTTACTTTTTGGCTCCCGTGTTCTCGACTATCAATCTCTCCCGTTTCTCTCCCGAACCACCCCCTCTACCAATTCGCGTTTACTGACTGGCCGCGTATTTTGCTGTCGCGTTAATTATCGGTTCCGCTATTTTTCGGGTTGCGTTCGCTATTGTCTTACGTGGTGCGACCTGCCGTACCTGGCGCCCAACTCGGTTTCTTTCGCGAAAAATCGGATTCTCGAAACGGCGGAATCGATATTCGAAAAACGCGCCGAAGGTGTACCGTGGGCACCGAAAAACCGCCTGCCGAATAAAATAAATAATTATTAATTAAGAAAAGAAAACGGTTACAATATATAACAAAAATTTTAGAATTAAATATCTAATAAATATTCTAAATTTGTTTCCCATTTTTTTATTTCTTATTAAACAGATTTATATCTTTAATAAACTCGTCTAGTATATAGTATTAGGTGTACAAATTAATTCTCGGTCCCTAAACTCAATCAATTGTAGCACTTATACAGGGTGAGTCTTTTTGATATTAACAGGCAAATATCTCAAAACCTGTAAGTTTTAGAAGGAAACTTTTTAGACAAAAGTTGTTTGGTTCTGAGGGGGAAAAGAGATAGGAATTTTAGTTAGTTTTTGGGTGATATTGTTAAGGTCATATCAAGGTCACATTGAATTTTTTAAATTGAAACCTCTATTTTTTATTGCATATTCGTATAGCCCTTGTCGAGACCTTTTCAAAACTTTATAATAAAGTATGTTTTCATTAAATACTATTTGAGTTACTTTATATCTTAATCTGACATATTTTGATATAAAAAATAAAATATCTCGTAAACAAATAATTAAAAAAATACATTGTAAATAATTACATACTTTTTCTCAAAAACAATTTTTTTTTATATCGATTGATTTGTCTCATTATTCCGTATAAAAGTATTACGGTAAGATTATCGAAAACTAGATATTTTACGAGATATTTTATTTTTTATATCAAAATATGTCAGCTTAAGATATAAAATAATTCAAAAAGTATTTAATGAAAACATAAATTATTATAGAGTTTTGAAAAGGTCTCGACAAGGGCTATAAGAATATGCAATAAAAAATAGAGATTCCAGTTTAAAAAAATTTAATGTGACCTTGATATGATCTTAACAATGCCAAGGTCTAACTAATATTCCTATCTCTTTTCCCCCTCAAAACCAAACAATTTCTGTCTAAAAAGTTTCCTTCTAAAACTTACAGGTTTTGAGATATTTGCCTGTTAAGATTAAAAAGACTCACCCTATTTAAACTGAACATTTTTGGCCGCATGTTAGGGTTTTGAAACACCAACTTAAAAAACCATAATACTTAGCTCTGCAGCGGACAACCTCAAAAAGCAGTAGATAAGTGTAGTAAACAGAATAACGTTTGATAAGCAGCATATCATGCATTGCATGCTTTTTGCGTTCCAACTAACAAAAAATGCTAGTGAGGCTAAGGAAATGATTTGTTCAGTCTTAAGGGAAGATGTTTGTGTGACGCAATTGAGCAGAAAAGACTGTTTACCGGCAATGGGATTAGGCAAGTGATATTGCTGCATGGCAATGCAAGGCTATACACGGCGAAAACCACTAAGGACACCTATATTCATTGGGTTGGGAAGTTCTTCTTCACGCGGCTTATTCTCCAGACTTAGCCCCTTCGGATTACCATTTGTTCCGGTCCCTACAACACCACTTAGTTGATTCGAACTTCAAAATGGCCGAAGATGTCCATAAAAGCATTGGCGAATTTATTGACTCAAAACCGCCGTCTTTTTACCGACATGGGATTCGCCAGCTGCCTAATCGATGGTAAAAGTGTATAGATTCTGACGAAGATTATTTCGCAGATTAAAATGTCGTTTATTTTTCTATAAATAAACAATAAATTTATTTAAAAAAGGCCGAGAATTAATTTGTACACCTAATATACAGGGTGACCCGCAATGACCGCTCTCTAAGTACATAGCGTTATTCCTTACCAAAAACTGAGTCGAAAAGTCCTGAATCATTTTTTTTATAACGCTTAATAAAGGAGTTATTATTGAATAAAGTCTAACCAATCAGCGCCGACCATTAGCCGGGCGCACATCGGTGAGCTGTGCGCCTGATAGTGTTCGTAAGCGTTCCGCCACTACGGCGGCGCAGCGATATTTTTCCTTCGCGCATGCCGCTAGAATGCAATATTTTTGCGCATCGTAATAATAGAAATAATTTTTTCTTGTACTAAAAATCATATTCATATAAAATATAAAATAACTCAAAAAGTACTTAATGAAAAAATATTTTGTTATAGTATTTTGAAAAGGTCTCAAGTAGGACTATAAGAATATGCAATAAAAAAGAAGGGTTTCCATTAAAAAAATTAAGTTGACCTTGAAATAACCTTGAAAACCATCACCTACAAACATTCCTATAACATTAACTTATGTCCTCCTTCAAATACTGCAAACTTTTATTTGAAATATTTTTCTCTAGAAACAATATTTTTGGAGATAAAAATTCGTCACGCTTTATTTTGTCCATTCTGTAAAAATCCTGCGAGAAAAAATTATTTCTATTATTACGATGAATAAGAATAATCTATGCTAGCGGCGGAGCGCTCACGCACACTACTGCGCCCAGCTAAAGGTCGGCGCTGATTGGCCCGAACTAACTCCTTTATTAAGCGTTATAAAAAAAATAGTTCAGGACTTTTCGTCTCAGTTTTTAGGAAGCGTAAGGAATTACGCTATGTATTTAGTGGGCGGTC
>NW_021853739.1:0-24983 GCF_003651465.1 Formica exsecta
ATATTAAAAGATATAAAAAAGTAATATCATTTAGACAAAAAGCATTGCTGAAGTCCTACATTGACTTAAACATAAAACTTAGACAAGAAGCTAAAAATGATTTTGAAAAAGACTTTTTTAAACTCATGAATAATTCGGTATATGGAAAACAAATGGAAAACGTGAAAAACAGATGTCAAGTGGACTTGTTTTATTCATATAAAAATTTTGCAAGGTGTAAAAATTATGAAGATAGACAAATAATAGATGATGATAAAGTGCTTGTGTATCGGAAAAAGAAAGAAATAACATTAAATAAACCTATATATGGGGGATTTGTTGTATTAGAGTTATCAAAGTTATTGATGTATAAATTTTATTATAATTTTTTGAAGAAGAATTATGGTGATAAAGCTAAATTGTTAGGAACTGATACTGATTCTTTTATTATTTATGTGGAAACAAATCAATCTTTACATGGATTTAAAAAACAATATACATTATTTTGATACGAGTGATCATAAAATCGATTGGATGCCACAAGTAAATAAAAAAGTAATCGGTTTATTCAAAGATGAATATCTTGGGATAGCTTTAAGAGAATGGGTTGGATTGCGGTCTAAAATGTATGCTTTTAGATACGATGAAACTGAAACAAAGTTTTGTAAAAATACCAACAAGTTTATAACAAATAAAAAATGTCGATTATTTCTGCGCCTTCTTCTTTCCTTTTCCCACTCGTGCATACCTCGCGCTATCCTTCTCGCACCACCTTGCGAACGCTATCTATCTCTCCCACGTGCATGCGAACATTTCGCGCCATCTCTCTCTCTCTCTCTCTCTCAAGTGCATGCGAACGCCATCCTTTTCCCAAATGCATGCAATATCTTCGCGCCTTTCTTTTCCAACGTGCATGCAAACGCTATCCTTGTCTTACGCTCATATGGACGCCTCGCGCTATCCTTCTCCCACGCCCATAGAATATCATTAGCGCTATCCTTCTCTCACACATTGCGGACGCTTCGCGCTATCCTTCTCACACGCCTCCTCGCGGCATTGCGTTCCCTATTCCCCGCGGGTCCCTCGCCAATCGGTTAGGACGCGGTCTCCCCTCTCCCCCCTCTCCGCGTACCCCTAGCCAATCGGTTTGAACGCGGTCCCTTTCCCCTCCTTTCTCCGCGGACCCCTCGCCCACCGGTTAGGACGCGATTCCCCCGCGTGACGTCATACCCCCCCGCGCTGGTTTCCCCTCGCCCCTCACCATCCCACAGAGGACCAGCGTTAGAACTCTCCTTGCTATACTACTGTTATGGTTCATTAGATTGTACCCACATTTACTTGGATATCTGTGGTAATTCTAGAGCTAATACATGCAAAACAGAGTCCCGACCAGTGATGGAAGGGACGCTTTCATTAGATCAAAACCAATCGGTGGCGGGCGGTTTGCCGTTCGTCCACCGTTTATTTTGGTGATTCTCAATAACTTTGTGCTGATCGCACGGTCCTAGCACCGGCGACGCATCTTTCAAATGTCTGCCTTATCAACTGTCGATGGTAGGTTTTGCGCCTACCATGGTTGTAACGGGTAACGGGGAATCAGGGTTCGATTCCGGAGAGGGAGCCTGAGAAACGGCTACCACATCCAAGGAAGACAGCAGTCGCGCAAATTACCCATTCCCGGCACGGGGAGGTAGTGACGAAAAATATCGATACGGGACTCATCCGAGACCCCGTAATCGGAATGAGTACACTTTAAATCTTTTAACGAGGATCCATGTGAGGGCAAGTCTGATGCCAGCAGCCGCGGTCATTCCAGCTCCAATAGCGTATATTAAAGTTGTTGCGGTTAAAAAGCTCGTAGTTGAATCTGTGTCGCACACCGTCGGTTCACCGCTCGCGGTGTTTAACTGGCGTGATGTGGGACGTCCTACCGGTGGGCTTAGCCTCGCGAGGGGCGGCCCAACTAATATCCCGTCGCGGTGCTCTTTACTGAGTGTCGAGTCGGGCCGGTACGTTTACTTTGAACAAATTAGAGTGCTTAAAGCAGGCTACCTTCGCCTGAATATTGCGTGCATGTAATAATGGAATAGGACATCGGTTCTATTTTGTTGGTTTTTTAACCCCAAGGTAATGATTAATAGGGACAGATGGAGGCATTCGTATTGCGACGTTAGAGGTGAAATTCTTGGATCTTCGCAAGACGGACAGAAGCGAAAGCATTTGCCCAAATTGTTTTCATTAATCAAGAACGAAAGTTAGAGGTTTGAAGGCGATCAGATACCGCCCTAGTTCTAACCATAAACGATGCCAGCTAGCGATCCGCCGAAGTTCCTCCGATGACTCGGCGGGCAGCTTCCGGGAAACCAAAGCTTTTGGGTTCCGCGGGAAGTATGGTTGCGAAGCTGAAACTTAAAGGAATTTATGGAAGGGCGCCACTAGGAGTGGAGCCTGCGGTTTAATTTGACTCAACACTGGAAACCTCACCAGGCCCAGACACCGGAAGGATTGACAGATTGATAGCTCTTTCTTGATTCGGTGGGTGGTGGTGCATGGCCGTTCTTAGTTGGTGGAGCGATTTGTCTGGTTAATTCCGATAACGAACGAGACTCTAGCCTGCTAAATAGGCGTACCTTATGGTATCGCGAAGGCCCCCGGCTTCGGCTGGTGGGTTTTTACTACCAACGTACAAACAAATCTTCTTAGAGGGACAGGCGGCTTCTAGCCGCACGAGATTGAGCAATAACAGGTCTGTGATGCCCTTAGATGTTCTGGGCCGCACGCGCGCTACACTGAAGGAATCAGCGTGTGTTCCCTGGCCGAAAGACCCGGGTCACCAGCTGAACGTCCTTCGTGCTAGGGATTATGGCTTGCAAGTGTTCCCCATGAACGAGGAATTTCCAGTAAGCGCGAGTCATAATCTCGCGTTGATTACGTCCCTGCCCTTTGTACACACTGCCCGTCGCTACTACCGATTGAATGATTTAGTGAGGTCTTCGGACTGATGCGCGGCAATGTCTCGGCATTGCCGATGTTGCCGGGAAGATGACCAAACTTGATCATTTAGAGGAAGTAAAAATCGTAACAAGGTTTCCGTAGGTGAACCTGCGGAAGGATCATTAACGTTCCGGAGGTTCTGCTCTGCCTCTCGAGTCTTTTAGACGCGCGCTGGCAGCAGTCGGCGACTGAATGGACAAAGAAACAGATATGAAAGTAAAATGGAATTGACGGATAATCCCGCGTCGATGACTACGACGCGCCGAACGCCGCGCGCCTCTGCGACGACCCGAGAGGGAAGCCAGCAGCAGAGTGCTGTCGGCCGTTACCGGCGCGGTCGTGTCGTGCGAACGGAAGGGAGAGGAGTATCCAAGACTCTCTCCTTGAGCTTCGTAGCCGCAATCGGCGTCGCGTCGCACGATACCTGCGCGCGCGCGACCCGTTGAAGCTCGTTGAGCAAATCGCGAAATCACATAAATGCGATTCGGAGCCGAGACGCTTTCCCGATCGCGCACTTGCCAAGCGCAGAGCTACGATCCGGCGTTAGCGCGTACCGGTGGTAACCTACGCCCGTCCGTGTGTCGGCAGCGCTCGTAAACGCGCCCCTCCCCGCGCCATCGCGCGCCGGGGCAGCGGTCAGCGTGTTTGTACGCGAGAGCGGCTATCGCTCGAACGGGCAAGAGGACGGATCACCCGATCCCGTTCGACGGTTTTTTTCAAAGAATACTCCGCCCCGGCTCTTCCCGATTATACGTATACTATGTATACGGGGAGAGACGCTCCGATCGCGAAACAACTTTTGTGCCGTAGCCTCCCCAGCGGTGGCGGCGGTCCGCGCGTGCTCGGACGCGCGCGGCCAGGCTGATCGAAGGGCCAATGATTTTATCTCTCTCTCTTCGGAAAGGAGATTAAGATGGATGAACGAAGCGTTCGATGAACGCAAGAATTGCAAAACGATTACCCTGAACGGTGGATCACTTGGCTCGTGGGTCGATGAAGAACGCAGCTAATTGCGCGTCAACTTGTGAACTGCAGGACACATGAACATCGACATTTCGAACGCACATTGCGGTCCACGGATACAATTCCCGGACCACACCTGGCTAAGGGTCGTTTTAGTAGCTCGAAACTGCTTGCGCCTTTGCGCGCCGGGCCAACGCGCCCGTTCGCACAAACGGTGTACGAGCGATCGTTGGACGTTCGCCCGAGACGAGCCGTCTCGAGAAGCGGCCCCTTAGCGTCGTCTGAAATAACACCGAGGAAAAGGAAGAGTGAGAGCGTACGCACACGCGTAAAGATAGAGCGCTTGAGCGTGCGCGCGCCCGGAGACTGTCGAAGGAGAGAAAGGGAGTAGAAGACGGCGCACACACGTTGCGTTATTCCTCTCGCGGTCTCCCGGTGCGCCAGCGCGCGCTCGCGCCTCTTACGCGAGTCGCGCGTCACCTTCCGCGCAAACGGTAGGAGAGAACCGCGGCGCGTCGTCGCCCGGCGGTACGCGGAGAGAAAGAAAAGAGCGAGAAACCCTCCTTAACGCGGGTGAATAGCAAGCCAACCGCGTGTCCGAGTCCACGAATTTCTCGAACACGAAAATAGGGGACCGACACGCGTCGTCGTGTACTCGTCGAATCCGTTTCGCCCCGTATCCCATATCCGTGTATACACAATATGCGGAGAGAAATTTGAAGGATGGGTGATAGGGATGAATACGTGTACGTGTACGCGCACACTCGCTCGCTCGCTCGCTCTATCTCTCGCGTTCCCGGCGATCGAAGATAACGCGATTCGCGCCAAACTTTTTTGTTGTTTGTAATGCAGACAACTAGAACGAGATTCGATTGGCTTACGTTTCCTCCTACTAGCGGCGGCGAGCCGCGCGTGGAAGTGATGTGAACACGTCTCCTCGCGCCACACTCTTCCGTGTACAATGCGAAGCCGCTGTGCCGGCGCTGCTGCTCTCCCGACACTCTGAAGAGCCGGCGGAGGAGGCGGCGCGGCCACGGTTATCGAAAACTAAACTCTTTGACGACCTCAGAGCAGACGAAATTACCCGCTAAATTTAGCATATTATTAAGCTGAGGAAAAGAAACTAACTAGAATTTCCTTAGTAGCGGTGAGCAGCAAACAGGAAAGAGCCCAGCACCGAATCCCGCGGTTCCGCCGCAGGGAAATGTGGTGTTTGGGTGGATCCGCTTATCCCGAGGTATCGCGTCGCGTCCACGTCCATCTTGAATGGGGCCACTTACCCGTAGAGGGTGCCAGGTCCGTAGCGACCAGTGCGCATCTCGGGAGGACCTCTCAGAGTCGGGTTGCTTGAGAGTGCAGCTCTAAGTGGATGGTAAACTCCATCTAAGGCTAAATACGACCACGAGATCGATAGCGAACAAGTACCGTGAGGGAAAGTTGAAAAGAATTTTGAAAAGGGAGTTCAAGAGTACGTGAAACCGTTCAGGGGTAAACCTAAGAAACTCAAAAGATCGAACTGAGAGATTCATCATCAGCGGCGCTGGCTTCGCGTCGGTGGGCGATGTCCGCGGTGTCCTCGCGGCCCTCGCGCGGGCACGCTACCGCGCGTCGATGTCCGGCGCTCGTCGTCGTGCACTTTTACCCAAGTAGAAGGTCGCGACCCGCTGGGTGTCGGTCTACGGCCCGGGTGCGGTGACTGTCGCGTCGCCGGTAAAACGGCACGCGACAAACCCCCGGTCGCCCGGCCGGCTGCTCGGCGGTACGCGCAAGGTATCAGGCCGCACTGTTTACGGTGCGTCGAGGCCGTCGCAAGCGCGCGCCACGGTACTCGGAGGTTACGGACTTTGCGCCGTCCCCGGTCCTGGCCCGCTGTTGGTTAAAGTACGGCTCACCTTCGACAGGCCTGTCGAACGTCCCTCTCCCTCCCTTGTGGGTCGCGAGGGGGATCTATACCGGTCGGCGACGCTACTGCTTTGGGTACTCTTAGGACCCGTCTTGAAACACGGACCAAGGAGTCTAACATGTACGCGAGTCATTGGGACTTGTCGCGAGACCTAAAGGCGTAATGAAAGTGAAGATCGACCCTGGCCGTCGATCGAGGGAGGATGGGCCGCGTCGCGATGCGGCCTCGCACTCCCTGGGCGTCTCGTTCTCATCGCGAGAAGAGGCGCACCCAGAGCGTACACGTTGGGACCCGAAAGATGGTGAACTATGCCTGGTCAGGACGAAGTCAGGGGAAACCCTGATGGAGGTCCGTAGCGATTCTGACGTGCAAATCGATCGTCGGAACTGGGTATAGGGGCGAAAGACTAATCGAACCATCTAGTAGCTGGTTCCCTCCGAAGTTTCCCTCAGGATAGCTGGCACTCGACCGTTCCCCACGGAACGCGAACGAGTCTCATCTGGTAAAGCGAATGATTAGAGGCCTTGGGGCCGAAACGACCTCAACCTATTCTCAAACTTTAAATGGGTGAGATCTCTGGCTTTCTTGAATTATGAAGCCACGAGCATCTCGGATCAGAGTGCCAAGTGGGCCATTTTTGGTAAGCAGAACTGGCGCTGTGGGATGAACCAAACGCAGAGTTAAGGCGCCCAACTCGACGCTCATGGGACACCATGAAAGGCGTTGGTTGCTTAAGACAGCAGGACGGTGGCCATGGAAGTCGGAATCCGCTAAGGAGTGTGTAACAACTCACCTGCCGAAGCAACTAGCCCTGAAAATGGATGGCGCTGAAGCGTCGAGCCTATACTCTGCCGTCAGCGGCAAGTGGGGCGGCAACGGGAGCGCCGGGCGCGTCGTGTCTTCTTGGCACGATGTCGCAAGGTCTCTCGCGTCGTCACGAAGCCCTGACGAGTAGGAGGGTCGCGACGGTGAGCGCAGAAGGGTCTGGGCGCGAGCCTGCCTGGAGCCGCCGTCGGTGCAGATCTTGGTGGTAGTAGCAAATACTCCAGCGAGGCCCTGGAGGACTGACGTGGAGAAGGGTTTCGTGTGAACAGCCGTTGCACACGAGTCAGTCGATCCTAAGCCCTAGGAGAAATCCTATGTCAATGACGGCGTACAATATACTCGAGTGTCGAAGAAACACAACAAAGCAGAACAGAAGCGAGTCGCGCACGAATGTCGCGTGGCGCGCGCGCGTCACGCCCCTCTCGCGAGAGCGAGACGGCGGCGTTGGACGCGCGCCGCACGCACGTTCCGTTGCCGCTACCCTTGTGGGTCGCGAGGGGGATCTTTACCGGTCGGCGACGCTATTGCTTTGGGTACTGCTTAGGACATGTCTTGAAACACGGACCAAGGAGTCTAACATGTACGCGAGTCATTGGAACTTGTTGCGAGACCTAAAGGCGTAATGAAAGTGAAGATCGACATTGGCCGTCGATCGAGGGAGGATGGGCCGCGTCGCGATGCGGCCTCACACTCCCTGGGCGTCTCGTTCTCATCGCGAGAAGAAGCGCACCCAGAGCGTACACGTTGGGACCCGAAAGATGGTGAACTATGCCTGGTCAGGACGAAGTCAGGGGAAACCCTGATGGAGGTCCGTAGCGATTCTGACGTGCAAATCGATCGTCGGAACTGGGTATAGGGGCAAAAGACTAATCGAACCATCTAGTAGCTGGTTCCGTCCGAAGTTTCCCTCAGGATAGCTGACAATCGACCGTTCCCCACGGAACGCGAACGAGTCTCATCTGGTAAAGCGAATGTTAGAGGCCTTGGGGCCGAAACGACCTCAACCTATTCTCAAACTTTAAATGGGTGAGATCTCTGGGTCTCTTGAATTATGTTCGGGAGTCGATCTCGACGAGATCGCCCGAAACTGAGAGAAACGCTCAGAGATGAGCGAGAAGCGGTGTGTAACGCGAATCCGTAGATCCGCTGGAGGATAAGGAGATTGAGAAAAAAATCGATGCAGATTGTTAGTAATGTTCCCTTTATTTTGAATAATAGGAGCGAGCGACAGCACGTATTCCGCGTTTTGAATAATAGGTGCGAGCGACGGCACGTATTCCGCTAATCCGACGGATATCTTCAAAATGTCCTATTAATGATTGCCCCTTTTCGCGATTTGGAAATCTTGATGAAGAGCTTCTTCCTAGAAACTCTCGCGAAAACGAAAATCTTGACCGCGAACGCTGGATGGAATTTAGCGCGAGGCAGAGGACATTCGCGATGCGGATAACGAGCGTCGATTCTCGAACTCCAAACAATTAACTTTCACAATATCTGAGCACTAAATAATGAAAGAACACGAATTGAGATGTGACCAAATTGCTCGCCGCGAGAATATGATTGAGACGAGTAAGCCTACTGCGTATGCGACACGAGCGAGAATAAGACACGAAAGAATATCATACGAGAAATGATGATATTCGAAACTATGATCGATTGCTATCGACCAGCTCGAATCGTTGTCATAGGCAGACTAAATCGACCGAACGCTGAAACTCGCATTCTGCCGATGTGAATAACAAATTTTTCGGTATCGAACGTTCTCGAACCAGGTGTTTGTCACGGTTTTTCACTATAGATTAACGCGATCACGCACCGAGCGGGTGATCGCGGTGTGGGATAAACCAAACGCAGAGTTAAAGCGCCCAACTCGACGCTCATGGGACACCATGAAAGGCGTTGGTTGCTTAAGACAGCAGGACGGTGGCCATGGAAATCGGAATCCGCTCAGGAGTGTGTAACAACTCACCTGCCGAAGCAACTAGCCCTGAAAATGGATGGCGCTGAAGCGTCGAGCCTATACTCTGCTGTCAGCGGCAAGTGGGGAGGCAACGGGAGCGCCGGGTGCGTCGTGTCTTCTTGGCACGATGTCGCAAGGTCTCTCGCGTCGTCACGAAGCCCTGACGAGTAGGAAGATCGCGACGGTGAGCGCAGAAGGGTCTGGGCGCGAGCCTGCCTGGAGCCGCCGTCGGTGCAGATCTTGGTGGAAATAGCAAATACTCCCGCGAGGCCTTGGAGGACTGACGTGGAGAAGGATTTCGTATGAACAGCCGTTGCACACGAGTCAGTCGATTCTAAGCCGTAGGAGAAATCCTATGTCAATGACGGCGTACAATATACTCGAGTGTCGAAGAAACACAACAAAGCAGAACAGAAGCGAGTCGCGCACGAATGTCGCGTGGCGCGCGCGCGTCACGCCCCTCTCGCGAGAGCGAGACGGCGGCGTTGGACGCGCGAGCGCGCGCACGCACGTTCCGTTGCCGCTGGCGAGCGACGTTTTGATGATGATTATGTATATGGAGACACACGCCCGTCGGGCGAAAGGGAATCCGGTTCCTATTCCGGAACCCGGCAGCGGAACCGCATACAATTCGGGCCCTCGTAAGAGTGTTCGTCGGGGTAACCCAAAATGACCTGGAGACGCCGTCGGGAGATCCGGGAAGAGTTTTCTTTTCTGTATAAGCGTTCGAGTTCCCTGGAAACCTCTAGCAGGGAGATAGGGTTTGGAACGCGAAGAGCACCGCAGTTGCGGCGGTGTCCGGATCTTCCCCTCGGACCTTGAAAATCCAGGAGAGGGCCACGTGGAGGTGTCGCGCCGGTTCGTACCCATATCCGCAGCAGGTCTCCAAGGTAAAGAGCCTCTAGTCGATAGAATAATGTAGGTAAGGGAAGTCGGCAAATTGGATCCGTAACTTCGGAATAAGGATTGGCTCTGAGGAGCGGGGCGTGTCGGGCTTGGTCGGGAAGCGGGTCTGGCTGACGTGCCGGGCCTGGGCGAGGTGAACGGTCGGCGTTCTCGCGCCGGTCCCGGGATCCGAGCTCGATCCCGTTCCTGGGCCTCCCGCGGATCTTCCTTGCTGCGAGGCTTCCGTGGCGGCGCGAGCCGTCGTGGTCGTCCTCTTCGGTCGCCATTCAACACTCAGCTCAGAACTGGCACGGTCTAGGGGAATCCGAGTGTCTAATTAAAACAATGCTGGGATTTACTTGCACATTTCGGCCCGATTCCGTGGCTCACGCCTATTGCCTCCCACTCACCGCTCGTGCGTTAGCAACGAGTCGCCAGATACGTGTAACTAAGGAGCGCGACGCTTCGTCTCAGCAGCGTTTATATGTAAGAATGTCCAAATATAATAATAAGACAATACTTTTCTATAATTAAAAGTTTTTCTTCAATATTTTATATTTCATTGATATAAAATATTGAAGAAAAACTTTTAATTATAGAAGAGTATTGTCTTATTATTATATTTGGACATTCTTATATATGGACGCTCCTGAGACAAAGCGTCGCGCTCCTTATATAAGTTAGTTACGCGTATCTGGCGACTCGTTGCTAACGCACGAGCGGTGAGTGGGGGGCAATAGGCGTGAGCCACGGAATCGGGCCGAAATGTGCAAGTAAATCCCAGCACTGAATTAAAACAAAGCATTGCGATGGCCCTTGCGGGTGTTGACGCAATGTGATTTCCAGTGCTCTGAATGTCAACGTGAAGAAATTCAGGCAAGCGCGGGTAAACGGCGGGAGTAACTCTGACTCTCTAGTAACTATGACTTTTTTAAGGACGTTCGGGGGACGCTCTCTACTGGTCTTATGTCTATTAGCATAAGTAATGTTTTGAGCCGAACCCGAGGTCTGAGGGTCATAGTTGGGGCGTGGGAGGCGTTTTATTTGCTCCTCACGCTCAAGTCACACACCCACCTCCACGTGGTGTTCCCGCAAACGTTGCGTTTCGCAACAGCTAAGTGGTGTGTAGCGAACATACGGGGCAGACCCGAAAGTTGTGGACGAAACAAACAGCTATTGCTCAATAGGCCTGTTTTCAGGTACCAGATTCTCTCTGGAAAGATCCGAGATAAGCAAGTACTTTTAAAAGTACTGAATATGCGGGTTGGTCCCGTTTGTGTTTATTATGACGACCAAGCTTTCTTACTGGCTAATGAGTTTTTCTTACTATCTAGGATTCTTATGCTCGATTTAAAATTAAATATTAGCTATGGTTGAAACGCGCAAAAATGCCTCGGACACAGACAACTTCGATTCCGGGTTGCCTGTGGCGGGTTTACCCGCTGTGGATTACGGAATCACTGATGACAACTTGGCTTGCAATATGGATAATGATAATGATAAACTGATTACTATAAATGTACCGCTAAAAACGAATGTTACGCATTGTGATATTTGTCGCATTAAGAATATTTTACAAGGATTCCTAAATTTAAAAAATCTGATATACCATTATAAAGAACAGCATAATGATGTGGACATTATGTTAAAATGTAATGCGTGCTCAAAAACCTTTCCAGGTTTGAAAAACTGGAATGGTCATCGACCTAAGTGTAAAGGCCCTCAACAAATAATAGAAAGACCCTTCAAGTGCTCCAAGTGTGAGCTATCTTTTTACACACAAATAGGTCTTTCACAACACGAAAGACACGCACATCCAAAAACACGTAATTACAAGCGGAGAGAGAAAGCGGAAAGACCATATGGCACACCGGCAAGATGCGAATACGTATGGACGCAAGAGGAAACAAATATGTTGCGTAGATTAAATGAAAGATACAAGGACGCACGTTTTCCTAATAAAGAGCTACAGCGTCACTTCCCAGACAAAACATTGAAACAGATCAGCGATAAGAGAAGATGCTTGCACGATAGAGAGTCACGTAATATAAAATCATTGCATGATCTGTTGCCAAAAACAAGTACGTGTAGCGAAATTATTAACGTTGTAGAAAGTAGAGCACTTGAGAAGACGCTAGAACCCTCAACGTCTGAGAGCGATCAGGCCCTAAGGTCTGATGAGACTTGAAGGAAGACTATGAGTGAATTTATCGAGTCAATTATAATATCCTTAGATAGTAAGCTGACAAGTCTAGAAGCCCCCTTAAAAACACTATGGCTAAAACATAGAGAAGAACCTAGCCGTCTGTATTTATTATTAGACGAATTTATAGAAAAAGAAATAGTTCCTATGCTATTACATGCAAACAGTAAAAATAAAAATGGCAAAGAAAAAACAGGTTCCAAACATAAAGATAATAAATATAATGATAACAGCAATTGTTGTGCCTCTAGCCGCTAAGGAAGAGGTCTTTAGGGATTTATACGCCCAAAGGATTAAGCACAATAAAAAGGATAAAAATTATAATAAATATAAACGATAACAACAAAAGAAATAATAACAATAATAATAAAAGAAGAATTAAAAATCATAACCAACGAAAAAAATTCGGTTATGCTAGATGCCAGGAACTATTCCATAAATGTCCTAAAAAGCTTGCTGAATATACAATTAAGAGTAATTTTTCTTTTATGCATGCTCGTCAAGAACCCCCTCCAGCCGAGAAGGTGAAAGAACTGTACGCTGATCTTTGGGGACAGATAGGGCAAAAAGAAGTGGATCTATCAATACCAATAGACTGTATTCCACAATTGGATGTGGGAGAAGTGATTCAACCGATTGCGCTGCAAGAAATAAAGGACCGGATAACAAAAGTCAAAAATTAATCAGCAGCAGGAACGGATGGCATTAAAAAATGTCACCTGATGCGTGCAGGCACGGTTGAATTGCTAGCAATCTTGTTCAACATCCTATTGTTAGAAGGATACTTTCCAACGCCATGGAAAGAAAACAGAACCATCCTAATTCCGAAACCCGATAAAGCTATTAGCAAAATTAAAAATTGGAGACCCATTACCATCGGATCCCTGCTCAGTCGCACCTTTTCGGCAGTGGTGGATAGCAAGCTTCGAAAATTTATACCACAGTCAAATCGGCAGAAAGGCTTCTCAAACGAAGATGGGTGTAGATTCAATACTACCCTGCTGAAAGAAGTAATTAATGAAATGAAAAATAGGAGTGGGGGAGTAGTGACAATGATAGATATTACTAAAGCGTTTGATACAATCCCCCATTCTATGATTAGCTCGGGACTATGGAAAGAAGGAGTTCCGGATTATGTAATAAATTTTATAAAAAAAATGTATGAAGGCTGCAAAACATCTATTAAAGCGGCAGAAGGTAGTAATGTTGAGATAGAGTTAAAGAGAGGAGTGAAGCAGGGTGATCCATTGTCTCCTCTATTATTTAATTTAACTATTGAACCAATTATGGAATATATTAGCAGGAAAACGACGGAAGTCTCAATCAATAGTGAGTCGGTGTCTGTAATGGCGTTCGCAGATGATGTTGTGTTGGTTGCTAAAGATGCAACAGAAGCTAAAAGACAGATAAAATATATTAATGAATACTTGACAAGCATTGGAATGACGATATCAGTCTCTAAGTGTGCAACCTTTCAAATAGTGCATAAAAATAAAACGTGGTATATCAAAGATCCGTTAATAAACATCCAGAATAAAGCTATCACCAATGTGGAGCCTGATGAAGCTCTTGTGTATCTCGGTACAAAAATTCATCCTTGGAGCAGCTTAAAAAAAGATAGTGAAGTCCCCTCAATAATAAAAATAGTTAAAAACACCAAGCGACTTTATTTAAAACCACATCAAAAAATAGAACTTATACAAACATTTATATTACCACATTTTATATATAATTTAACAACAAATGTTCCATCAAAAGGTACTCTAAAAATGCTGGATAGTGAAATCAGGCAACACATTAAAGAAATTTTGCATTTACCGCTATCTACAGCGAGTGGATTCTTTTATATGCCGAAAAAAAATGGAGGACTGGGTTTAATTAAATTCCAAAATCTTGTTTCCTTAGCGACAATAAAGAATAGTATTAAAATGTAACAGTCAAATGACTCAGTTATGAGAAGTATTGCTCAAAATGATAACATAAAAGAAAAAATAGATAACTATTGTACAGACTTAAGAATAACTAAACCAGAGTCAATCATAGATGTTGAGAAGGCTAAAATGCTATTAAAAAATAGAGAAATATCTAGCTGGGAGGAATTACATCTCCAAGGACAAGGTGTTAATAAATATCGAGGTGACAAAATTGGTAATAGGTGGCTGATGGACCCTACGCTGTTGAAAGGCTCGCGTTTCACTGACGCGATAAGACTGAGAACAAATACTTTTGGCACTAGGATTGTCCTAAGCAAAACCAAACCTAATGCAGCGACTGAATGCAGAAGATGTTCATTGCAAGCAGAGACGGTGGGCCACGTAATAGGCATTTGTACATACACTAAGTCCGCGCGAATTAAAAGACATAATGACATAAGAGATTATCTAGTAAATAAAATATCTAAAACAAAAACAGTATTTACAGAACCTACAATTAATGATAATGGCGAATTAAAGAAACCAGACATAGTAATAAAAAATGGGGACGAGATACAAGTAGTAAACGTCACAATAAGATATAAAAATAAAGATTATCTAAAGATAGCGGCAGAAGAAAAGATAAAGAAATATAGAACTACGGCAGAACTAATAAAAGAAAAAACAAATTGTAAAAACAGTATAGTACTGCCTATAGTAATCGGAAGTGGAGGAATAATACCAAAAGATACAAAAACATGTGTAAAAAAACTTGCCTTTAACAGAAGTGATATGCTAACAATATCATTAATAGCGTTGAGGTCATCAATAGAGATCGCAAACGCCTTTATAGATTATGATTGATTTTCTCTGCTAAGATAATTTAAATTATACTCATAATTTTTAATTTTTAGAAGAAACCGTTCGGTAAACATTATCAATAATCTCCCGAGTTACTCCACCCCGAAAAATGATTTTGACACACGCATTAAACAATTAATTGTTAGTACCAAAAAATTTTTTAAACACAATGACAATGTGATTGTCACTCGCGCCGACAAAGGGAACATCACAGTTGCCCTTGATAAAGATGTATACTTCAATAAGGTCGAAGAATTACTAAAAGACAATAATACGTATAATATTGTTAAAAAAGATCCTACTAATAGGCTTTCTTCACATCTACGGGATTTGCTCAAGAGATGGAAAGATGCAGATTTCATATCGCCCTCAACTTATAGATTTCTCAATTTTAGTGACGGGATCTTACCGAGAGCATACGGACTCCCTAAGATTCACAAACCTAACTGTCCTTTCCGCTTAATTGTCTCCTCACTTAATAGTCCCTTATACAATTTGGCCTCTTTTATTCATCGCATATTACTTAAAAGCTTTCCCATTGCACATAGTCACATCAACAATAGTTTTGAACTCGTGAAGAAACTTTCTGACATAAGTATCAACAATGATTTTCTTCTCATTTCTTTAGACGCCGTTTCCTTATTCACAAACATTCCTACTGATATAGCGATTGATAGCATCTCTTCTCGATGGAATTACATCTCTAATAATTGCAACATTTCACATTATGAATTCATTACTGCGGTTAGACTGATATTAGATTCTACTTTTTTTACTTTCAATGGAGTAATTTACAAACAAACTTTCGGTACTCCTATGGGTTCCCCATTGTCCCCCATTATCGCGGATATAGTCCTTCAAGATCTGGAATCTAAAGCTCTTGGGTCTCTGAATTATACCCCCCCATTTTTTGTCAGATATGTTGATGACATTGCAATGGCGGCTCCCTCTTCCCTCCTCAACCACACTCTAGACACTTTCAATACATTCCACCCACGTCTGCAATTCACAATTGAGATTGGAGAGGAAAATCGACTCAATTTCTTGGATATTACCATGATCCTGAATGATAACCACCTGACCTTTGACTGGTACCACAAGCCTACCTTTTCAGGGAGATATTTACATTTCATGTCGAATTACCCTCTTTGTCAGAAGAGGGGTACTGTGATCGGTTTAACCGACAGAGTGTTTCGGTTGTCTCACCGTTGTTTCATCGAAAAAATTTTGAATTAGTCATTAGGATTTTGATGGATAATGGTTATCCTCTCAGATTCATTTTCGATTTCGTTTGTGAACGCCTGAAAACTCTTGTTCATAACAATTCTAATTTTGACAGCGATAAACATACAGAAAATTCCGAGAGAGTTTCTTACTTTATTATACCTTACGTTTCTTCAATATCCGAACAATTTAAAAACATAACTAAAGACCTAAATGTGAAACTCTCATATCGTAGTCTTAACAAAATGAACAAGTTTATTAAGGTGCACAAAGATTCCTGCCCACAATCGGCAGCAATGTTGTTTACAAAATTAATTGTGATAATTGCGATGCGTCATATGTGGGACAGACTAAGAGACAATTACACACGAGGATAGCGGAACATAGAAATCATATTCGTAGAAATACGACAAATCACTCTGTTATAACCGATCACAGAATTGCTCTTAATCATGACTTTAAGTGGGACAAAATAGAAATACTTGATAATGAACCACATTTACATAAGCGATTGATTTCCGAAGTATTACACATTAAGCGACAAAAGAATAGTTTAAATCTGCAAACAGACACCGAATGTTTCCCAGAGGCATATTTAACAGTTTTAAACAGGCTCTCAAAAATTTAATTTTCTGTCGTTCTCCTTTTCACACTCTACATTTTTTTTATCGTGTTTTACCATACTTGACAGCGATTATAGTCATTGTTTTTAATTATCTTATATTTATTGTAATTTTTATGTTTAATTTATAATTATTTTATTGTACTTGACAACCTTCTAAATGTTATTTTTTTATTTATCTATTTAATTTGACTAACACCTTTTTACAACGACAAAAAGTTTGTTTTTATTTTATTTTTTGGATAGTTTGAAGAAATTCTCTAATTTTTTAATTTATTTTTTGGTTTAAATTATATATCTTTGCGCCCTAAAAACTGTGCGTGGCTCTTTTGCCATTTTACTCAGATTTTACTTGATTTTAATCGTGTAAGAGCCTTACTTTTATATCTTTTTAATTTTTAATTTATTTTAATTTTGTTATAAACATTTGTTAAGTTTTAATCCCAACGGGGGGAACATACCCCGGAAGAGAATGCTAAGGTTTTTAAAGAACCTTACGATACAGGATATCGCCAAATGCCTCGTCATCTAATTAGTGACGCGCATGAATGGATTAACGAGATTCCCACTGTCCCTATCTACTGGGAGTTACCGTGACTCTCTGAAGGACGTCCGGGTGACGCTCTTTATTGATCCTTGCGTCGGTGCTGGTGATCCATAGGTCCGTTGGATCCCGGCCTGCGCGGGTGGTGTTCTGAGTCGATCTCGGGGTCCGGGAGTGTCGTGGTTGAAATCTGATGCTGATCGAATGGCTCATAAGTGACAGCGTCCTTCATATCTTTCCTCTCACACCCCCTCCGCACTCTCCGGCAGCCCATCTCCATCCGTTCGTCTCTATTGTACCTCATTGCAGTAGAGAGGAACAGGGGCTGTCAATACTCGCCCACCGGGCCCTGCGCTTCTAAGGCCTTTGACCCAGCAGCGACGGAACCGGTGGTTACTAATCTTTTCTTTTCTTTTCAGGTTTTCTCTCTTCTTTTCAGGTCTCCCCACACCTTTGGGAAAGCCACCCCTATCTTTTTTTCTCTCTCTCTATCACCCCTCTTTACCAATATCTTATTAAAACTACTAACACTGTTCTTTTCCTTCTTCTTTCGTCATTCTACTCTCTTCTCTTTCCTGAGCTAAAAGCTCTCCCCTCAACCCCATTTTTGCTCCTTTTCGTACTATCGCTTTTACTATTGCTTTTCTATCTCTATACTCTCTTCTTTTTTTCTTTACTTTCTCTGGCTATTACTAACAATACGTCCACCCTTCTTGTTCTCTTTCTCACAACTCTCCTCTCTCTCTCTCTCTCTCTCTACCCTCACCTAAAACAGCATGCAACGCTACGTGTCGGTGCCAGCATTGCTGGCCAAATGACTCTTATGTAGCAACACACACATACACACACTCTCTCTCTCTTTTTCTTTCTTTCCTTCTTCCTTCTTTATTCCTTCCCTTTATCTCCGAAAACAGCATGTAACGCTACGAGTCGGTGTCAGCACTGCTGACCAAAGGGCTCTTACGTAGCAACACACACACACACGCTCTTTCTATCTCTCCTTTCCCCTCTCTACGCTTTCTTCACTTCAATTAACAACTCGCACCAACACCTTTATTACTAACACTTTCATTGATCTGTCTACCCTGTCGCTTTTACCCATCCTTGAACACTGCATAGCTACGAGTCGGTGTCAGATTGACCAAATGGCTCTTATGTAGCAAGCGCACCTAGATGCGTTGGTGGGATGTGTCTGCGGCCATGCAGGCGATACACTTATAAAGAGTGGGGAACCTGCAGTGGTTGAAGTCACGTTCCCGTACTCGGCTTTCCCATCCCCTCTACATCCAATCTCCCGGCAGCCCATCTCCATCCGTTTGTCTCTGTTTCTGTCACTGTACCTCGGTACAGTGGAGAGAAACGGGAACTGTCGTACTCACCCACCGGGCCCTGCGCCTCTAAGGTCTTAGACACAGCGGCGACGGAACCGGGGGTTACTAATCTTACTCTTTCTTTCAGGTTCCATCTTTCATCGCTGTCGTAATCTATTGTATTGGTCGGTCGTTTGTTTAGTTCGTCCGTCGTGGTAGGGAAATCGACGCGATATAGGTAGGCGTTTCCTCATAATGGCGCCCGTTGCAAGGTTAAGGATAGGTATCGTACCGATGATCTGAATGGCCGCGAGGACGTAAAAATCGCGGTCGCTAGCGATCCACCACCTCGAGGTACCTGCCGTCCCCTCGTTGTATTTTGGCTTCGCGATGTAATGGTGGCTCTGCGTTGCTCGACCTCTTTTCCACCCTACTCGTGGGATTAAGAATATGTTGAACAATTTTATAAAACTTTGGTCAGGAGAAGTGCCCGCCTGGCTGATAGCTTCCCATCAGGTGTAGCCGCTGTTAGGGAGGCAAGGGACGTGCCTGTCGTCGAGTCGCGAGTACGCTCGTGCGCGCTTGGAGACGGCCTCCGCTTCCTCGAGAGCGCCTCGCCAAGGTGTGCCCGAGCGAGTCCGCGACGTAACACGACTTTGTGCACAGTCCCATGGTTGCAGCCTTCGCGCCGTCCGAGTTGCATTAACGCGATGCGATAGTAGTAGTAGTAGTTGTAGTTCAATAAGGTCTTCACCGGCAGTCATCGACCGGGAAGAAATTAGGAATAGGGATTATAATACAGCGTTAGTTTTCGCGATTAGGCCCGCGATTAGCTCCGCGAATATCTCCGCGAGTAGCTCCGCGAACAAACCCGCGATGGAAAATAAGATTAGATACGCGAATGTCCCCCAATCTCAACCCCACAGCGTGTGTGAATCGGGTTCTTCTTTGCAGCCGCTGCAACAAGCTCCGGCAAATAGCGTCCCCTCTCCCTCATTTGCGTCCACGGAAGTGAGGATACTGCAGCTGAACATGAGGCGTTCAGCTGTAGTTACGGGTAAGGTGCGTCAGCTCGTTGCCGAAAAGCTACTTGACGTCCTGTTATTGCAGGAGTTGCACGTCAAGAAGCATGGCAAGAGCCACACCTTCGTTGGCTTAGGGAAGGGAATGAGGGTAACTGTCGTGCGCTCGCAACGTCCGTGGGCGGCGGTGGCGGTCTGCAACCCTCAATTCCAAATGATGTTTCTCTCGCAGCTTAGCACAACCCATTGCATCTGTGCGGAAGTGCAGGTTCCCGGCTTCTCCTTCTACGTCGCATCGCGCTACTTTCAGCACAGCGACGAGATTGAGAAGCACCTCAGGCATCTCGAGACGGTGCTTCATTCGCTGAGGAGGAAGCGACTGCTAGTGGCGGTAGATGCCAATGCTCGGTCGTCACTCTGGGGTCCCCAAGAGACAGACAAAAGGGGTGCAAAATTTGAAGACTTCATTCAAGCATATGGAGTAAATGTGGTAAATGACGCTGGACAGGGGTCCACTTTTTGGACGGCAAGAGGTTCGTCTCTCATCGACGTAACTTTAGCGTCGCTTTCCATGAACCAGTTCATCGGTGATTGGAAAGTAAGTTCCGACTGGACGACCAGCGACCATAACGCAGTCGACATCAGATTGAGGGTGCCAAATGGGTCAGGTGGAGATCGGGGTGCCGCGAACATGAGGTTTGACACGCGTCGGGCTGATTGATAGCGGTTCTCCGAGAGCTTGACTGACCTTTCAAGATCAAGGCTGGAGGTCCTCGATGTCTGCTCTGCGACTAGAGTAGAGGAGATGGCGGAGACGCTGGCAGCGGTACTCACCGAAGCCTGTTCCGCGTCGACGCCAAAGAAAAGGCGTTTTAGGAAGTCCAATCCGTGGTGGACGGTAGAACTGACTATACTCAAAAAAGGAGTGTATAGGAAGGGGCGTGCACTCCAAAGAGGGCGGGACGAGCCCACTCACTTTGCTCTAAAGCTGGAATACCGCTCTTTTTTGCGGCAATACAGCAAAAAGGTGAGGAAGGCGAAGCTTGCTAGCTGGCGAAAGTTCGTCACATCGCACGGTATCTCGGAGCCCTGGGGATTCGTTTACAAACTCCAGGCGAGAAAACTCCAAGTTGAGGGGGTGCTCAGCACACTCCAGTGTGGCGAATATTCCATGAAGACTTTAGAGGAGACCGCCGGCTATCTCCTGGACGTGCACACTCCGGATGACCGGGAAGAGGAAAACACGTTTGAACAACATGAAATCCGTTTCGCTTCAAGGGTTTCCCTCGACACAGTCGACGCCTCATTCTTCATGGCGGCAGAAATGGCTGTGGCCGTGAGAACCTCTAAAAACAATAAGGCACCAGGAATGAACCTTATTGAGGTTGCAGTTTTGAATGCCGCTTGTAGGATAATTCCCGGTCAGTTTATTAAGCTATTCAACGGATGCCTTCAGTGTGGCGTCTTTCCCTCTATCTGGAAGTAGGGCTCGCTTCGAGTCCTCCTGAAGGGTGAGGACAAGGACGAGAAGGATCCGAAATCCTATAGGCCCATCTGTCTCCTCTCCGTAGTAGGAAAACTTTTCGAGAAACTTCTCAAAACCCGCCTCATGGACACGTCATTGGCACCGGGTAGGGTTTCCGATCGGCAGTTCGGGTTTATGCCCTGAAGATCGACGGAGGATGCTGTTGTGGAGTTGCGGCGTATGGTCTCTGCCTCTGAAAAGAGGTATGCCGTCGCGCTTTTCTTCGACATCTCCGGGGCTTTTGATAATGTCTGGTGGCCTCTTGTATTAGCTAGTTTAAAGGAACGAAATTGTCCGCGGAACGTCTTTGAAGTCTCCGGAATTATTTCGAAAATCGCAAAGTCAAAATCGCGTTCGGTTTTACGGAGGTGTCCAAGCAGGCCACGAGGGGGTGCCCACAAGGCTCCGTCTTCGGTCCGGCTTGTTGGAACCTCATGTTCGACGGCCTTCTGCGGCTCCTAGAAAACACGGTCAAAAATCCGCGTACGCGGATGATCTCGTCGTCGTAATAAACGGTAATTCGCGAAACGAAATCGAGGTAGAAGGCCAACGGGTGGTCAACGCGATCGTAAATTGGTGCGAATCCGCGAAACTTCAGATATCCGAACGCAAGACTGAAGGAATTATATTGAATAGCGCCGCGATAAATAGGAACCCAATAGGCAGACGGGGAGGAGCACGACCGGATAGGAAGCATATAAACAATAAAAAGATCGCGACTTTTGAAAGTAGGCCGCCAATAATAAAAATTAGAAGCACGAAAATAGGGTTCAAACAGACCGTTAAATATCTTGGCGTTTATATAGATAAATTCCTAAAAGTTAGGACAGATGGTGAATATTTGAAGGGCAAAGTAAGGATGCTCTTCCAAAAGCTAGATGGGTTGGCAAGAGCCAATTGGGGCCTGAGATTTAGGGCACTATCCGCAATTTACCGGGGAGTGTTCGCACCGACGGTGGCTTATGCTGCCGCGGGGTGGTCCGACCTGTGTACGGAAAGTGATGTTAGGATCTTAAAAGCCTTGCAGCGCCGGGTCCTCATTTCGACTACCGGCGCATATCGCACGGCATCGTGGGAATCGCTTTGTGTCGTCGCGGGAGCAATGCCAGTCGACATATTATTAAAAAAAAGTATCGCGCGTTATCAAATTAGAGTAGGGAAAAAGCCAAGATCGAGAACGTAGAAATCTCCGCGGAAATAGGAAAGGAAAACACGTTCGAAGAAATCAGGAAAGAGGTGATAAATATGTGGCAGACCAAATGGGCTTTTTCTAGCAAGGGTCGTACTACGTTCGCCTTCTTCGGAGACGTCCGCCTTAGACTGGCTACACCGTCCCTGGAAACGAATCATTGGAGCACGCAGGCCCTCACTGGAAACGAATCATTGGAGCACGCAGGCCCTCACTGGACACGGAGATTTCCGGGCACGTCTCAAATCGCTCAGACTCGTGGACAGTGATGCGTGCATATGTGGGAGTGAAACAGACACGGTGCAACACTTCTTGTTGGACTGTCCATTCTTCGACGCGCAGAGAGAGGCTCTGCGAGATTTGGTCCCACAAAGCGAATGGCGATGGCCGGAGGCGGCACACTTCTTCGTGTCGAGCTCAGAAGCCTTCACAGCATTCGCTGATTATTGTTGCGAGTCCCTTTGACTAAAGGGATTCGAATTGTAGATTCGTGTAGGAAAAGATCAGTGTAGGAAAAGGTCATTCAGCTGGAGAAGTCGGAGTTTTTAGTTATGAGAATGCGGTCCCGTAATCTTCTCGGACAAGCCGCATTTTCGAATGATCTTCGCGTCGCGTAATTTTAAGTTAGAGGTCAATAGGTACGTTTCCAAAAACCCTTCTCCAATGGCTCTTAAGTCATTTCCTTCACACCCATCCTAACCTTATCAAATTTCCCTCCCCAACTTCCGCCTATAACAGGGTCAGGGCGTATATCCGGGTCAGGATACAGTGGACAGGCCTCCCCGTGGTTCCCCGTGGGCGCATCTATAAGCAAAAAGGGGTCGTTGCTTCGTCTACAAGCGTGTAGACCGGCGGTCTGGGCCCTGGGGAAGGAAGGTGGGTTTACAGGCGCGGCCAAACTGTCCATTCTGCGCATAAGATCCCGCAGGCGCTGTTGGAATTTTCCATCGCCCGTCTTGGAGAGTCAGGGCGTGTATCCGGGTCGGGATACAGTGGACAGGCCTCCCCGTGGTTCTCCATGGGCGCGTCTATAAGCAAAAAGGGGTCGCTGCGTCGTCTACAAGCGTGTAGACCGGCGGTCTAGGCCGTGGGGAAGGAAGGTGGGCTTACAGGCACGGCCAAACTGTCCATCCTGCGCATAAGATCCCGCAGGCGCTGTTGGAATTTTCCATCGCCCGTCTTGGGGCAACGTCGCTAGACAGTGGAGCCGTGGTGGTTTGTAGTGTTTGCCCGACAGGGCAAGGAAACAGGAATGCGTCTTCTTCGGAGGACGCGCTCTAACATTAACTGTCCCTATCTACTCCCTCTCAATGATGGGCCACCTTGACGTGGTGAGAGAGCACGGCCTATCGGATACGCAATATTGCGTAAATGAAGAAAGCCAAATGATCCAAAGTAATCTAAACTTGAATACTGATAGAAAGCAATTTACGGGTCGCTAAGAGCCCACCGAAGCCTTGGGATCGAATACGTGCTACGGCACTCCCAAAAGGCCGATTATCAATGTGAAGAAATTGGCATAAATGGTAAAGGACCCAAAAGCTCGAACATTTCAATGTGAAAAAATTATTGAGTAATGGTAACGGACACTACATATGTATACCGTATTCGGTCTATGATTTTCCGGTTCCCAATGGCCGAGCTCATAAGTCACGTACTCGAGAGGCAAGAAAAATGATAGAGAATGCAGCGCTGGCATGCGTCTCGTATGGAAGGCCATATTTTTGTATGGAGCTCAGAGCACGTTTTTGCGTGCTAGAGATACTATTGTGGGTACGGCAGTTCCTATCGAACAAAGGGGCCTGGTGCTGTTCATCGGACGCTGCCTGGCAGTACCCATTGGGGTGGCTCGTCCGCCCTTCCGATGTCGAAGTCCTCAGGGACACCGTCCTTCGGCACACAAACGGCAGACTCCCTCAGGATCTACTGCGAAAGGAGTTTATCCACTGACGGGTCCTGGTATCATTCCGGACCATTGGATGAGTGTGCTAAGGCAGCAAACTGGCAGTGCAAAAGGATCAGTAGTCTCCGGGCCCGGGGTAGCCCGCTGAGTTCGGCTTCGAATTTTGCCCCCGGGGTTAGGTGTTGGGGTCAGGGAGCTTGCTCCTGCGACCGTGTTGCCTGTCGGATACGCAGCAATGCGTAAATGACGAATCGAATGAATGCAAATGATCTTGGAGATTAAATTTCAAAAGGCAATCACCGAGGCTGGCAGCCGGTGTTCGGAAACTCAAAGTGACGAGGGGTGAAAGAACTGCGAAGCAGTAGGTATAATTTGTCGCGTATGCCCGTCTGGGCGATGTAGCACGAGTGCACCTTTCTTCGGGGGGCGCCATCAAAATAACTGTCCCTATCCACTATCTACGGGCTTGGAAAAATTAGCGGGGAAAAAAGATCCTATTGAGCTTGACTCTAGTCTGGCACTGTAAGGAGATATGAGAGGTGTAGATAAGTGGGAGATGGCAACATCGCCGGTGAAATACCACTATTTTTATCGTTTCCTTACTTACTCGGTTAGGCGGAGCGCGTGCCCCGAGGGCTTCGCGCCCCGGCGGTCACGGTGTTCTAGAGCCAAGCGTGTCAGAGTGGCGTGAGGCCTCGGCCGATCGTCGTTAATACTCCCGCGTGATCCGATTCGAGGACACTGCCAGGCGGGGAGTTTGACTGGGGCGGTACATCTGTCAAAGAATAACGCAGGTGTCCTAAGGCCAGCTCAGCGAGGACAGAAACCTCGCGTAGAGCAAAAGGGCAAAAGCTGGCTTGATCTCGATGTTCAGTACGCATAGAGACTGCGAAAGCACGGCCTATCGATCCTTTTGGCTTGAAGAGTTCTCAGCAAGAGGTGTCAGAAAAGTTACCACAGGGATAACTGACTTGTGGCGGCCAAGCGTTCATAGCGACGTCGCTTTTTGATCATTCCATGTCGGCTCTTCCTATCATTGCGAAGCAGAATTCGCCAAGCGTCGGATTGTTCACCCGCCAGCGCGCAACACCCTTTAAGGGAAGGTAGAGGGTATTATTCTGAACAGAAAAGTCCTGTAACATTTTTTTCTATAACGCT
>NW_021853740.1:0-7853 GCF_003651465.1 Formica exsecta
TCTTATGTCGAAGGCTCCAACCGTACAAGATTCGCGCATGCGCATGAGGACTTGCGTGAATGATGACGTGGACGTTTCTTACATGAAAAAATTTAACATTGAGACTTTTGCATCATATACCTCCGTTCACGATACATGTAGAAAAAAAATTAAGACACTTTTATTATATAATTTAAACCCAAGCTATCGATTAAGCTTATAAAAAATACGATCGGTTTAACCGTTATTGAGGCCCAATAATCTAAAAGCTCCTATAATCTAACTCAATAGCCGACTCGCGTATAGATACCCGAAGTGCCTCGCTATTGCTACGCGTGACTTGGCGCGAGACACTACCGTGTCTCTTGATATATCTTTCTTCTCCTGCGCTGAATTAGATGTAGTCTGCGCGTGAGTTGCATACCGAAGCATTTTCTGCATCTCATCCATCATTATTTGTAGCGTCTGCATATTCGTCTTGAGCGTGATTATTTTTTTCTCAAATTCTTTCTGTCTGTCCTCCAAAAGCTTGACACGTATTTCCACGTACTGTTTGTTTGCGGCATCAGTATCATCTTTCGGTTGCGCTACGCGTCGTATCTTGCGCGATCTTGCGTCAAAGCCGGAGGCTGTCTGAAACAGAGCGTTATCGCGCACGTAATTTCTTAGTAATCCGTTCCATTGATAGTATTAGTTGTTCGATGTTCCCAACGATAATCCAAATTTATTAATCGACATTTCGATACAAACAATAATGACAGACTGACTCGTTTCGCCGACGCATAGATTAATTTATAATAAGACCAGCTTCGCAAAGTTCCTCGATAATTGATAATATTTCATTGTCGTGGGCATTGTTGCCGGCTTGACGCGAAGCTTTCAGCAATCGCAATCGAGCTACCAACTCGTTGGGATCATTCCAATGCATCTTATTATCGTTTAACGCCATAGCGCGCGATATGTTTATACCTCTTCCAGCTTTTTTTCCAGGCGCTATTATATTTTTAATAGAGATTAATGGCTCTATTATATTTTTATACTTGTATCCCTTGTTACTTAATACTGGATTACGCATATCATTGCCACGTCTATGCGCATTTGTCGCCAGTAATATATTTTTGTATTTAATTTTATCATCGTCATTGTATACGTCACCGTCGGGCATTCTCTTAAAAATCAACTCGTAGAGACCTGGTGTTCCCACGTATCTTATTCCATCGATAATTATATTGTCATCTTTATCTACATCATAAATTTTATCACCAAGCATCATTCCTTTGTTGCAAAATTTAACACCGTAAACGTAATCCATACAGTTATTTTTATCTTGACTCAAAATAGCTCCCACATATTTTTGCCCTAGTGGGCCCAAGTGTGCGCGCAATGTACTTTGACCCTCAGACATTTGTAATACATGTTGAACCGACGTAACAAGCGTTTCAGGCGTGGTTCGCACGCCACGTCGTCAAAGATAAAAATGGAATTCGGAAGCACCTCGTTCAGTGGAATAACGTCACTATTATTAGAGAATATAAAATAACCAATTTCATCGATCGATAATAGCAAATTTTCCAAGTATCGATATTTCGGTTGTTAAAGTGATTTCGAATATACGTGCACATCCTCGAAACGTACACAGTGTGGACTTTCTTTTAAACTTATCAACACGTTAGACTTATCGCAATTCGAAGGACCGCAAATGATACCGCGTATAGCAATCGGCAGCATGTTTCCATGCTTGCATATTTCTTTCTCGGACATTACTCGTTTCATCGTCAAAATTTATCACTTTGATTATCGTCGCTTGTCGCACGAACCGCATGTTTGCTCTCGCGAATCTCAAATCAGATTTTGGAAAATGAGTCATCGGGGCTTTATTTATAGAGGCGCACCGAATCGAAACCGCTCAGTCTCAAAAATGTTTCTTCTTCTATCGGTTGACAGCGATATTCTCGAGCTTACCACCGAGCAGTCACAGATTATCCCAAGATTGTTTTACTGCGAGACTTTGGTAGCTACGTGGAACAATTGCAGGACAAGCTTCCAGAACATATAAAAGCTGACTCAGAGGTTCAACAGTATCGTCAATGCATGCAACATTAAAATTTGCCGTGGCAGCAAACACATTTCGACGGTCCAACACCGTTAATAAAAAATGGTGGCAAATGCCAGCAAAGATTATAAGAGGTAGCGGTTTGTCGATAACGCACGTTTGGCGATAAACGCACTTCCTATCGAATTACATATTCCAGGCTATCAGTTTTGCGGACCAGGAACTCATTTAGAAACACGATTGGCTAGAGCCGATCGGGGTATCAATCCATTGGATGCCGCGTGTCGCGAGCACGACATAGCTTATTCCCGAAGCAACGATTTCGGTCAACGACACGTTGCGGATAATGTACTCGCCACGAAAGCGCGAACACGTCATAATCGCGCCATGGAAGGTCACGGACTTTATCTCGCTCCATACGAGCGTGGACGAGGGTTCTCAACAGCGGCTAAGAAAAAAAAAACGTCAAAATAACGATAAAAATGCCTGTCGGTATAACAACTAATGTACAATTGAAACAACTTGCAAGACGTATGCGCATACAATTTTTTAGAGGCGCTTTCATGCGCAATAATTTTTCCGATAAACGGTGTACGGCGAAATGAGAGCGGTATCGTCAATTTGGATGACGTCGATGGTTCCGGTACTCACACGATACGCACATTGGGTTGCGTATGCAAAGAGGGGAGATCGTGTAGTACATTTCGATAGTTTTGGAAATCTTCGACCGCCCAAGAAATTAGTACGATATTTTGGACAGAATGTTGCAAATATAGAATACAATCACACGGACTATCAAAATTATAATCAAAGTATTTGTGGACAATTGTGTCTTCGATTTCTTCAAACGGTCGATGATCGATATGAATTTAAAGCCTGACAATTCACCGTCGCGATTCAGTATTCGTTCGACAGTTTTCCAGCATGTCAATCACGCTTACGTTGACCGGCAAGAGTAGCGTTCTTGCTGTAAGCTACTTTCCAGCTATAGATTTAAACGATGGCGATTACGAGCTTGGTTTAACGGACTTTGAAACTTATCATACGATATCGATCGTGAATTCTTGGAATAATAAATTTTATTTTGATAACGACGATAAGGAAATTATGATTCCCGAAAGATCGTACGAATTACACGCTATAAACGAATATCTCCGACGTGCAATTTTACAACATTGACGCGTAGTTGATTCCAACGATATTGTTGATGACGAAGATAATATCGAAAAACACCATGAATATCCAATAATGCTTCGCGCTAATCATAATACGCTAAAAAGTGAAATCAAATGTGTCTATAGAATAAATTTTAGTAAACCGGGCAACATTGTATCGTTGTTGGGATTCTCATCGAATCGTATATTACAGCCTCGGAAATGGCACGAATCGGATGTACCGATAAATATTATTAGCGTAAATATTATTCGTATAGAATGCAGCGTAACCACTGGCGCGTACAGCAATGACAAGCGCGTATACACGATACATGAATTTTGACCGAGCGTGTCGCCAGGATATAAGATATCGGAAACGCCAGCACAGATCATTTATCTACCGATCGTCGCACGGAGCATTACTGATTTAACGATACGTATTGTTGATCAAGAAGGACATTTGCTCGATTTTCGAGGAGAGGAAATTACCGTAAGATTGCATATACAGCGGCGGCAAAAATAAAGCGTTTGACAAATGAAATGCTTGTGTTGAACGGAAGCACGGAGCACGCGAGAGGCAATATCGTTACGAGGGACAATATTTTTGCAAGAAGGCGAGTGACTGCGGTATCGGGTGACAATAATCAGATATCTGGTTACGCTAAAAAGAAGCTCAGCGCCTTGAATCGGGATTTTTTAAAATCATTGGGATTCGTTGTACGAAATACTTGAACAATATGATTGACATCTTGAATTTCGGAGGCGAGCCGATCTTTGACGATCGTATCGTCAAGATTGACTCATACGTACAATCCATATGCCAACACAACGCTTGGATATAGCGACGAGGTACGGATACCGATACAACATCAAGATTGGTACACGTTACCGTGTGAAAGTTTCCTATACGTCGAGGGAAAGTTGATGGTGCGTAAAGTAGCTGAAGGGGGAAGAGTGATATTGGGAAACAATTGTGTCGCGTTTATGTTTGATGAACTTCGATATGAACTCGACGGTGTGGAGATTGACCGCAACAGAAACATTGGAATAACTTCCACGATTAAAAACTATGTCTCTCTAACAGCCAAGAGGGGTAAAATCTTGGAAAATGCTGCGTGGAATATATCGCATAATGCTGATGAAGCTTACTTCAATCTTTGCGTGCCGCTAAACATACTATTGGGTTTTTGCGAAGATTATAAGCGAGTTGTGATCAACGCACGCACGCACGCACGCACGCACGCACGCACGCACGCACGCACAAAATTATTGAATAAACATTTGTTATTATTTATAAAATATCTATTATTTCTGCGCTTCCTTATTTCCTTTTCCAACCCGTGGATGTCTCGCGCTATCTCTCTCCAATATGCATGCAAACCATTAGCGCTATCCTTTTCCCACGTGCATGCAAACGCCTCGCGCTATCTCTGTCGCCTCGCCTTACAAACGCTATCCTTTTCCCACGTGCATGCGAACGCTATCCTTGTCTTACGCTCATACGGACGCTTCGCGCTATCCTTCTCCCATGCCCATAGGAATATTATAAGCGCTATCCTTCTCCCACGCCTTGCAGACATCGTACCTTCGCGTTCCTCTTCCCTGCGGACCCCTCGCCTATTGGATGTGCCGCGGTCCCCCTCTTCCCCGCGGACCCCTCGCCTATCGGTTGCGCCACGGTTCCCCCGCGTGACGTCATATCCCCGCGCCGGATTCCCACCGCCCCGCACCCCCTCTCATAGGACCTGAGTTAGAACTCTCCTTATATCACTACTGCTGAATTATGTAAGATGGATCTTTAGATTAGAGTTTTGTACACCAAAGTATTTAATGACAAGAGAATTAAGACTGAATAAATTAAGAATAGAGTGGGGATTAAGGATAGTAAAGTATGAGGAAAAGATAAAAGAGTTGGATGAAAATAGATGGACAAAAAAGTGTTGGATTGAAAAAGAAAATAACGGATGGGAGGATATGTATAGAAAGGGGAAAATATTATAATAGAATTGGATGGGGTATCGAAGCTCTAGAAGAATTAAGATGGAGAGGAATTGATTTAAGGAAAGAATTAGGGGAGAGACTGGGATGTACAAAGGCAGAGGAAGTAGAGGAAGGCAAAATTAGGGAAACCAAGTATAACAAGAAATATAAGGAATTGGAAACAAGAATAGAAGGTTCAAGATATTTGAGAAAAGGCAATGTAGACAAGGGTAATACAGGAGATATGATAAGGGCATTGTTAAGGGTAAGATGCGGAAATATGGAAGACAGAAACAAGTATTGGTTGGAGGAAGAAGCGACGTTATGTGTATTTTGCGGTAATGGGGAAGATTGTGTAAGCCATTATGTAAAGGAATATGAAATGACCAAAGATTGGTTTAAAGACTTAGGTAAGAATTATAAAGAAATAGAGAATAGAATTTGGAATGATGAGATAAATAATGCGAAAGAAAGAATATTGCAGAAATTTTGGATAGAGAAAGAAATAATAATTAAGAATAGGAAATGAAAGTAAGGATGGAAATAAAATAAAATAAGCTAGTCCTAACTAGTCTTACAATTAGAGGTATGAATGTGTGTATAGAAGATATGAATGGTTAAGGATATTTTGTAAACCAAGTCGATTTCTTGGTAAAACAGCTGAAATTAAATAAATATAATAAATAATATAACATTCTCGCATAAAACTTTATAAACTCTTTGTTTTTACATTAAAAATATCATTTGCAATTGCTCGAGATGCTTTTGTTCAAGGATAATAGATAAGGAAAAAAATATTTTTTTGCAGACCTATTTATTTTGTATATTATACCTTAGAGAAAGAAATTTATTTTATTTATCGTACTCAACACTATAAAGATTACAAAACCATACATACTAATTTATTTTGTTTTACCAGGATTGTTTTATTCACTACAATTTTTACAATCTACAAATTTGATTCTAAAATAAATTTAGTCTCTTAAAGTCTAAAGTTATTATTTATTTCTTTCTTCTTTGCGAGAATAATATGTGCGCGTATATGCATAAAATAATTTCAATACTTATAAAAAAATATTTCAATAATAACATATTATACAGATATAATATATTCTATACATATATGGGGTTTCAAAAGTGAGTGATGTGCAATACATGACTGCAAACCAAGAACAGTCACTTAGCCTTTCCTCACCAACTCCACTCCCATCTTCTAGTAGTGAACCCTGTTACGTCGAGCAACCTATAATCGAGATCGTGGTACCCAATCCCATTGGAGATATAGGTCGACAAACAAACTGGAGAAAGAGGGTCCGGACACACCTCATACAATCCGGATGTCAGACGTTGGCAATAGGATGCACTGATTTACTCTAACTTAACATCACTGCGGTGCAGAAGGCAAGGAGAAACCACTGAACTATTTTCAGGAAATCCGTTATGAAAGTGGAAGATAATAAGAAGAGATCGAAGGCATGCAACCTGGGAACCACCTGGCGCCATGTCGAGTCTAGATCGCATGGTATGAAATATATTACTGGCTAGAAACCCTTTAATAAGAGACTAGCCATAAGAGGACCACTTTTGATTGGTCCGGCATTTTTCGTCAACTCCCGCTCATATTCAAATTTCAATTGCTCTATTTATTTTAAATGTAAATAATATTAAATGATAAATATTATAGAAGTACTAAAAACTAGTTTTTATATTAATCTAAATAATTTATGTTAAATATTTTTTTATGTTTAATGTTTCCTCTTAATTCTATAATACATGATATACAAAAGGAGGTGATATAAAAGAGGTAATAGGACACTAATAAGTTTCAATAAGTTTCAATAGAAATAAAAGATAAAAGACAAGATTCATAACATCACTTTTTATTAAATTAATGGAAAATTTTGAATTATAACAAAGTTGTTATTATGTTTCGAAAGAAAAACACACAGCGTCGATTGAAGAATGGTTTGTGAACTTACCCTTTTTTTCTGCTCTGTCGGTAATTTATCTGCTTGTCACCATTCGTATTGAGTTGACCGACACTCAATGTTTTTTAAAGAAATCTCCTTATGGAATTTGTATTTCGTATGAAGACTTTTGAAGTGTAATTGAAAAGGTTTGTGAGACAGTCGATTAATTTTAATTAAATATTTTTAGACCGTGAACTAGCCGGAAGCTATCTAAAATGGATGCCATTTAATCAAGCATTGAAATAACAATGTAAGAAAGCTTAACTGTGACTGCTCGATTTGCTTACGGCCTCTTACGGTTACGGCTAAAAATTTTTCATGTACAATTGCCTTTAGCAAAACGAGCAGATTTAATTCAATCTAACCTTTTAAAGAATAATCGCATATGACAGCGCGCAACATGATTATCAAAAATTTGAAAACATGTACTGTATGTGAAATAATGATGGTTTCCAGAAAAAAAAGATCGCAACAATTTATAATCATCTCTATAAAATCGGTAAAGACTATCTTTTTTAAAAATGGAGAAAATCACGAATAAACTTGTAACGGTAGGACCGTTACTACGGTCATCTTGCTTGCCGCACGCATACGTTCTCCCTCTCGACACGCGCTATCTCGCTCAGCATGCGCTCTCGCTCGCCGACACGCTCTGTCTCGCTCACCACAGGACACAGTCCCGCCTACCTGAACCACGGCAGGGAACTCGCCAGACCA
>NW_021853741.1:0-1703 GCF_003651465.1 Formica exsecta
TATATATATATATATATTGATGTGTATATTGATTTCAGATTTTAAGAAGCACATTCTATGGAAATTAAACAAGGTGTTATATAAATTGGATGCTATTGAAAATAGACTGGATAGATTGCAGGAGAAAGAGCAATCTCCTAATCAATTTTGCAATATCCAAGAAATTGATATTTTGTTGCCTATACGTACAATCGCTGACTTAACGTCTTTTGAAGAACAATTGAAGGAAAGAAAATTTCAGGATGTGATATGTTATATACAAAATGTCCGCAAATTCGTATCTACTATTTACATAACACAATGCATCATAAAGTCGAATCCAAAAGTCCTGTACCATTATTTTCCGCACTGCATAATAAAGTAAAATAAAATAATAATTGTTGATTATACAATTCTGTTAGTCAGCTTCGTTTTTTAGATAAATGCACGTCTGTGAGCCACGCTCCTGATAGTGTACAAAAGATGTAGCACCAAGTGATCACGCATACTACCAGGTTGTTTATGAGCTTGTTTTAAACATGACATTGGTAGATTAGATTTTTATCAACAATTATTACTTTATTAAGTAACATGGGAAATAATGATACAGGATTGTTGACTCAACTTTTCATGAGGATGGCGCAATGTAAATTATGAGCGTAAATTACCGGATATATCTTATACTGTTAATGTACTTTATACTGTTAATATGCTCTTATTTGAAAAGTTGGCTATTTCTTTCAGCTAAATTTTTTTAAACTCGTTGGTGGAAGTACTGCGTGTATAATGATAAGAAATATATTTAAAAAAACAATTACTGATAATGTAGCCAAACATTTCAGTTGGGCTGGTAGGAAAAGTAAACAAAGCTTTAAGGATTTAAGACTTTCTAAAATTATTATACGTAAGTATTTTTTAATATAATTCGATGTTTATTTAATTCGATTTAAAAAGATCTGGCAAAAATACGAGAATATATACTGTTTGAAAATTTTGAGTACAACTAAATGTACAAATAGAACACATCAACTTGAGCAAAAGTTTCCTTACTATTTTTCAAACAACCACGTAAAATTTCGAGATATTAATGAAAAAGATTAGCAAACTAGAAGACGCGATGCTATGAGACGAGCTTTGTAGACACAATCTAATTGAAAATGGCTGAGAATGTTTCTTAGCGACATGCTCACTCAATGCGTCGAGAAATAATTATCTATGCATCGCTCGCATCGTATTATTTCGCCTTTGGATGTCAGTATCCATCCGTGCCAAAAAGTAGTCATGTTTTATCGATTTTTAATGAGATTCGCACTTATAGTTCATATCGTGTCCATATCGTGTTCTGGTTTACCAATCTTTTTTATTAATATCTCGAAATTTTATGTGGTTGTTAGGAAAATGGTAGGGGATTGTTTGTTCAAGTTGGTATTTATACCATGGCTGTATATGGAATTTTCAGACATCTTGTTATATTTCCTTTGACTAATATTTAAAATATATATTGAATAATACTTTTATATATTACAGAAGCTGTTCATATGTCGCATAAAAAGATAGCGACATAACTGAATACGCATCAAAGTAACTTGCTCAAGCAAATGTGAGAATTACGAGAGAAAAAACGGAAGAAAATTTAGAAAAACAAAGATAAAACGTAAAATAATTTTATATTTATTTTCATATTCTTCATGTTCTCAATAATTATTTACATTCATTTTGTTTAT
>NW_021853741.1:1912-18475 GCF_003651465.1 Formica exsecta
AGAGCCTGGTCGGCCCCCCAGCACCCAGATTTCGCCGGAATTCAAGCGTCTCCGGCCGACAATGCATGACAATAAAGTAGTCTTCCCGCAACCACTCGCACCAAGTAATCCATAACTGAATAATAAAACGTTTATTAGAATCATAACAATATCATAAAACAAAAATTATTACATAAAATTTTTCTACGTTTCATATATATATATATATATATATATTTTATAATGTGATAAAAATATTTATTTTAGATATATATTAGGAGAATTGGGATATACCAAGGAAGCATGTGAACAAGTAAGTTATTACAACTATCTTTAAAAAGTATAATTGTCTAGGAATTTGTATTATTTTGATATTGCAATATTTTTAACATGTTTTGTGTATATTATCACTTATTAATTATCATTATTATATATAAGATTCCAGAAAACAATGCCATTATTGGGTTTTGTGAGGGACTGGTACATGCATGGGAATTATACAATAATACAGAGTAAGTTGAATAATATAAAACAGATTTTTTATTCTAGAGAAATCCTATATTTACATAAATAAAATTTATGAACAAAAATGTTCTCTGTATTCTAGAGCTATTATATTGTTTATTGTTGAGGATGTGACTTATAATATATGTGATCAAAGATTTCACGAATTTCAAATTCGTCAGTTATGTCCTAAGATAAAGATTATTAGAAGAAGTTTAACAAGCTTAACATTGGAGGAAGTAAAACTGGGACCAAATAAGGAATTAATTGTGTAAGTTGTCACATACACACACATCTGAATTATAGTTTACATTTTTTAAATTGTATCAAAGTTTACATAAAATACATAAAATCTTTCGAGAAGAAAAAAGATAATATTTTTAAAAAGAATATAAAAAATGTTGAATAAAAAATATAAATATCTGAAATACTGCAAATCTGAATCATTGAATTATTTTAGTGCAAATATGATAGTGGCTGTAGTTTATTATCGTTCTGGTTATGAACTCGAAGCTTATCCTACAGAAAAGGAATGGGATATTAGATTGTTAATTGAACGTTCTCAAGCAATAAAATGTCCATCAGTACAATATCATTTAGCAGGCACTAAAAAAGTATGTATTTTATTTCAATCATTTGCATAGGCAAGAGTGTCAAGCACATACATAAAAAAACTTATTATTTACATAAAATGTTAATTATTTATATTAAATGTTATATTAAATTGTACTAAATGATATTAAGCATTAAATGTACATCCAAACAACAAAGATCAACTTATATTTATTATAACTGAAATAAGAATTTTGTAATAATATCAGAATAAAATAAAATATTTTTAAAATCATCTTGTTTTTAGGTACAACAATCTTTGACTCAATCCAGTGTATTGAAAAAATTTCTAAAAGATGAAACATCTGTTGCTAGAGTGCAAGAAATATTTACTGGATTATATACATTAGACTTTGTAAGTAACTTATTAATCGAAGCATTTCTTTAATATTTAGATGCAAATCATAACTTTTAACACAATTTTTCATTTAAATATGTTTAAATGATACGTTTAAATATATTTGTTTCAACAGAATAAGGATGGAGAAAAAGCAGTGGAAATGGGTATAAATAATCCAAACAAATTTGTTCTCAAACCACAAAGAGAAGGAGGAGGAAATAACATATATAATGAAGATATAAGGACATGGTTGAGTTCGATGAGAGACTCTCAGGAGAGGACGGCGTGGATTCTCATGGATCGCATTTTTCCCCCATTACAAAAGAACTATCTGATACGTGCCGTTGAAGAACCGTCAAAAGATAATTTTGATTTATCGGAGGTTGTAACAGAACTTGGCGTATATGGAGTGATAATAGGGTAAGCGCAAGCGGAGAGATATCTCGCATTTAATCATATTATTTGTTAATAAACAACATTAATATAATATTTTTTTAGGGATAGCAATAATATAATACTAAATAAACAAGTTGGACATATTTTAAGGACCAAATCGTCGAGCGAAGACGAAGGCGGCATAGTGGCAGGTATTGGTGCCCTTGATAGTCCCTATCTAATTAGTTGAAGTAAAATTACTTCTACAGAGAGTAATATATATATATTATAACAAATAATATAGACTATGTTATTTAAATGTGTGTATAGTATGTTAATTGCCTTCACATCACCCCTCCCCTCCATAATTATCTTCCTTATTGTCCACAGTATAACATACTGTAAACATATAAATATATAGTGTGTACAGATAGAGAAACATTTAATAACACCGAGCGGGTTCTAAATTGTACTTTCCAAACAGTTTCAGTCAGATTTGTTTATCTTTTTCCTTGAAATTGGATGCTTTCATTCATCTCGTGATGAATCAAAGATTCTTATTTTTATTGATAACTATAAAATACACGCGAGTGAATACATGAATCTTGTATAAATCAATTTCATGCAAATGATAAATAGAATTTTAGCTTCTTTTAAAAACTATTTTTAAATATTTAAGAATAATGGTTATTGTTGCATATTTTAGATAGAAATTAAGACAAAAATCAAATAAGTTTTTTTATAAACACACCCCGTTGATTAACAGCCGAGAGAAAGTAGTAAAGAATATATTTTTTTAAAATTATACTCTCTATTATAAAATAATGTGCTCATTATTTTATAAGATTCTAGAAAGTTATACACAAATATGTGGGTTATAAAATATTTGAATTACATAAGTAATGGACAATTTTGTTATTTATTACTTATATCAAAAAATAAATACATATGCATATCACGAACTGATTAAAATACATACTAAATTGGAAATATATTAATCATGTGCGTTCAGTCATGATCAAGAATTTCCGTCGAAAATGTTGTTTCCACTACTACGTTATATTTTTTCTGAAATGCGAATTACTACTTCAATAAAGTACTTGACATTAATCATCAGTAGACTTCGGATTATATGCACGGAAAATTTAAAAAATATGCGCATATATATGCACGGATTTTTGCAAAAACATGCAAAAATTTGTACAAATTTGCAAAGAATATGCAGATATATATTTATAATCTATAAATATTTATTTTTTATAATATTTCAAATCTGTAGGAATAAATGCAAAATGAAATAGAAAATAAAAGAAGCTTTAATCAAATAATATATATTTTACAAATACAAAATAAATAATCACGATATTCAAAAATATAAACTTTATTTGTACATATAAACTTATATTTAAACTAAACTTATATTTAAGAAAATTAAATGTAAATTAAATTTTTTATTGAGAGTTAAAACAATATATTATTAAATGTTTTTCAAAATTTTCCAAAAGAAATCTATGCCTTCTGTCTGAAAATAAATATTTAAAAATGGAAAAAGAACGTTCAACATCTACAGATGTTATCGGGGCATTTTTAAGTTTACTAATTAATTCAGGGATAAGAAAGTTAATGTCGTTATCATCATTAGCAATTAATTCGCCTTTCAAAATTCTGTTGACTTTAGTTAGTAGCTTGTAACCTACATTTTTTTCCAGAACGTCATTTAATTTTTTAAAAATTGTTGCACCAATTTTACCTTTAACATTTTTACATAAAATTTCGAACTCTTCGATTAATTCAATTGATTCTAACAAACTCATCCCTTCTTTTTCCAATTTCTCAATTATTTTTGCCACGAAACTGTAATTGCTTTTAATAAATCCAAGTTGTTGTTGAATTTCGGACTTCTTAAATAATTCTATGCAATTTTCAATTGCAAAGCTCGAATTCGTAAGAGCAAGAATAATATTCATTATAGGATTGTAATTATCTGCATAAAAAATAGCCGCCGTCAGCCATGTATCCCATCTTGTTATTATAGGTTCAGGAGGAAGTGGAGTATTGGGAAGTTGCTCTTTGTACAATTGAACCCGTAGAGAAGCTTTCAAAAAGGTTTTTTTTACGTTTTTAATCAAATCATTAATTAATGGAAATTGATTCCTAATTTCTTCAGCTACACGATTAAGATCGTGAGCTAAGCAACTGACGTGGATTAAATTTTCATAAAATATTTTTAAATTTTGGCCAGCTTTAATCATATATGGTGCGACATCTGACAATAACAGTAAAATTTTTTGAGAAGGCACATGCTCGAGTAAAAAAAATTCTGACAATCCGTCTTGAATGAAGCGAGTTATTGTTAAATTGTTTGTTTTTTCAAGCTGTTTTGACGATATTAAATATGACTTACTTACGTTATCTTCGCAAAGAGAACCTATCAATAAATGCGCAATATACCGACCACAACTATCGGTAGTTTCATCCACTATAAAATAAATATAATTGTTGCCTATAATCTGTCTGATTTTAGATATTGTTTCGGCATAACATGAATTTACAAATTTTTTTCGTAATGTACTTTCATCAGGAATATGTTGTTTACAATATTTTTTAAGAAATAATTGAAAATTTATATTGTTTAACTTATTTAAAGGAATATTTGAAGCGACTAGAGCTTGACATAAATCTTTGTTGAACACTTCTTGTTCGGCCAGTTTAGAATTATTTTTTAAGCATTGGCCTAAAGTTTGGTGAAGAGCAGTAGACTTTTTAAATTTTTCGCATTTTCCAATATGTGAAGGAGTCTTAGCGTGCTGATCTATTAAATATTTTCTGTCACGGGATATCTGAAGCAGCAATTTTAAAATAAAAATAATAATATTTCTTATTTGCAGAATTATTTTATGTCTTGTATATACAGTCAAAATTTCAAAATATATTTAATATTATATAAATAAGGCTAATATTGATTTATAATTTTAAATGATTAATATAATAAAATAATTACGTATAATTGCAGCAACAAAGAATTTATAATTAATTATTACAACAATTAAAAATGATAATTTAATAATAATTAAAATTTATACTTTTGAATCCTTTTTTACTATAGCTAAATAAAAACATTGTTTATTTTGTATTACTTACAATTTTACCGCATGCTCTGCAGAATACTTTATCTTTATCCAGTACAAGCTCTGGATATGGCTTAATCCATGTTAATATCTTATTGTTAGACATATTTATTTCGTCAATAATTTATCGAATAATTTATCGAATTTATAATTTCACCTACTTCACACGGAGTCTAACGGAAGAATGAATAGCTCCGAGTTTCAGCGTCAAGAACAGTTGAAAAAGAATTAAAAATGACGACACGGGAGACAATAGAAGGAGACAAATGATAAAAGAAACAAAAATGAGTTTGAGATTGGCGATATTTTTTTATTTTTACTGAGAAGCAGTAGAAACCCAATTTTTATTGCGTTCTAGAAACGTTTCTCTTAATTTTATATATCTTTTATTTAAAATGAATTTTAAACACGTAATATGATCTAGAATTTCATTTTTATATTACTTCATTAATTTTTCCGTTTTGGATAGATATTTTAAGCAAAAATTAGAGTTGTATTCAATTATATGCAATAAAATATGCAAAATTTATGTAAATATGCAAACTTTTTGAAAATATGCAAAGATTGAGTAAATATGCAAAATATGCAAAAATTAATTCACATTAATTAAATGTAAATATTATAATTTCTCCATATTATTAGAGCTCTTGTAAAATATGCAAAAAATAACAAATATGCGATTTGCATATAATCCGAAGTCTAGTAATAAATGTTTATTTAAAGTTTGACTCTGAACTCTTGGACTGACTGAGTGCATTCGAGATCTCAATTTGCGACGACAAGCGACAGTTAATTTACAATACGAGGATCAGCGAAGTTGCTGAATCGGGAATCGAATCCGAGTCTCTCGCTTGCCGAGCGATTGCTCTTACTACTGATTGTGAGCTATTTAGATTCCACACCGCCAATACTTCTCATTCGCCTTATGTTTAAATATCTATTACTAATAACGCCATATTTCAGTCGGCGTGAACTAATAATTTAAGGCCCGTATTCATGGTCGGTTCGTATATTTAAGACCGTTCTAAGTACAATCTTCAGATGTCATAAACCAATCACAGAGCATATTAGCATTTTAAGATATTACTTAAGACGATCTTGAAATAAGAACCGACTATGAATACCAGCCTAAGACATTAATTCACCCCGATATTTTTCTCGCCTTCACCTCTCCAACGGTTATTATAAATCTCGAATTGAGATTAATTTAATCTTGATATAGGACCAAGTAAATTTCGTGCCCTGTGTATATAATCAGTTTCATAGAAAACTTATTTTTCTATGAAACTGATACACTACCAGCCGCATCTGGCTCTTACTAGCCCGCGATTATTTAAATTGGTAATTTCACTTGAGAGCCTTAATTTCTAAAATTAATAATTAAACAATATTACTCTCTCTCTCTCTCCCCCCTCCCTCCCTTCCTTTCTCCCTTCCTCCCACCCTTTTTCCTTCCCTCCCCTCCCTCTCTCTCCCTCCCTCTCCCCTCCTCTCTCCCTCTCTCTATCTATTTATCCATCTATCTATCCATCTATCTATCCATCTATCTATCCATCTATCTATCCATCTATCTATCCATCTATCTATCCATCTATCTATCCATCTATCTATCCATCTATCTATCCATCTATCTATCCATCTATCTATCCATCTATCTATCCATCTATCTATCCATCTATCTATCCATCTATCTATCCATCTATCTATCCATCTATCTATCCATCTATCTATCCATCTATCTATCCATCTATCTATCCATCTATCTATCCATCTATCTATCCATCTATCTATCCATCTATCTATCCATCTATCTATCCATCTATCTATCCATCTATCTATCCATCTATCTATCCATCTATCTATCCATCTATCTATCCATCTATCTATCCATCTATCTATCCATCTATCTATCCATCTATCTATCCATCTATCTATCCATCTATCTATCCATCTATCTATCCATCTATCTATCCATCTATCTATCCATCTATCTATCCATCTATCTATCCATCTATCTATCCATCTATCTATCCATCTATCTATCCATCTATCTATCCATCTATCTATCCATCTATCTATCCATCTATCTATCCATCTATCTATCCATCTATCTATCCATCTATCTATCCATCTATCTATCCATCTATCTATCCATCTATCTATCCATCTATCTATCCATCTATCTATCCATCTATCTATCCATCTATCTATCCATCTATCTATCCATCTATCTATCCATCTATCTATCCATCTATCTATCCATCTATCTATCCATCTATCTATCCATCTATCTATCCATCTATCTATCCATCTATCTATCCATCTATCTATCCATCTATCTATCCATCTATCTATCCATCTATCTATCCATCTATCTATCCATCTATCTATCCATCTATCTATCCATCTATCTATCCATCTATCTATCCATCTATCTATCCATCTATCTATCCATCTATCTATCCATCTATCTATCCATCTATCTATCCATCTATCTATCCATCTATCTATCCATCTATCTATCCATCTATCTATCCATCTATCTATCCATCTATCTATCCATCTATCTATCCATCTATCTATCCATCTATCTATCCATCTATCTATCCATCTATCTATCCATCTATCTATCCATCTATCTATCCATCTATCTATCCATCTATCTATCCATCTATCTATCCATCTATCTATCCATCTATCTATCCATCTATCTATCCATCTATCTATCCATCTATCTATCCATCTATCTATCCATCTATCTATCCATCTATCTATCCATCTATCTATCCATCTATCTATCCATCTATCTATCCATCTATCTATCCATCTATCTATCCATCTATCTATCCATCTATCTATCCATCTATCTATCCATCTATCTATCCATCTATCTATCCATCTATCTATCCATCTATCTATCCATCTATCTATCCATCTATTAAGTACATATGTATGTATCAGGGAATAAGTCGACTGTACCATGCACACACACATGCAGGCAGCCACACGCGATCATATCAGTGCGTGGCAGATACTCAATCTCAGTCGCGCGTGTTGTGTACATATGCGTAACAAGAGATTACCGCAAAAGTACGCTCAACTGTTATAACGCGTTACAACGTGTTGAATTTAAAAAACGAGTGTTGTGTTTTTGCAGTGTGTCCACATAATGGGACGAAAATATAATTTTCGAGAGATGCTTGCCCCTTTTGCCCGCAGAGATCTTCAAATATAATTTAGAATGATTACTCTATACACATAAACATACACATTATATATGATGCACATAGTATTTAATACTCATATAGTATTTTTGTTATAAATAAATGGACAGATATGGGCAAAAAAAGAAAGAGGAAGAGAGAAAGAGCGAGGGAGAGAGAGAGAGAGAGCGAGCGAGAGAGAGAGAGAGAGAGAAAGAGAGAGAATAGGAATGAGTAAGCGAGGGAATGGCTGTAAAACGATATATCAATTGATAATTCACATCAGTCATTAAACATTAGTGTGCATAAAGTATTGCTACGGAGAAAAATATAACTATTTCCTTTTTTTCTTACTTTTGGCACTTGTACAGACACTTAGTCAGTTACACTCATATCTTTTTTTTCTCTTTGCCCATTCTTCTCTGTCCATCTCTTTCTTATCCGAGCATACTATATGTGTGTTATATATTATCTACATGTGTATATATGTTTGTGTATATGTAAATACCAGATGCGATTTGAATGTGTGCTCTGGTTATTAGAAAAATAACATTTTGTCCCAGAGGCGATTTTTATTCGTGTGCTGGTTGATTTAAAAAATATTTTATTCCAGAAGCGGTTTGCATGTGCGCCCTGGTTATTAAAAAAATATTTTATCCCAGAGGCGATTTTTATTCGTGTACTGGTTGCTATAAAAAATATTTCATATCATATGCGGTTTGTGCATGAATATTCTGGTTATTAAAAAACAGTTATTCCAGAAGAAATTTAAAGAAACTTCCGTTTTTGAAAGACAAAGTGTGCAATATCTGGTATTCCTTCATGTTGCTTTAACACCAATTACTTCAATCTTATTATAAAGAATAATACGCGCGGTAAATATGCCGATGAAGGGAGGCAGTCTCGATGACCTTGACCGTGACATATGTTGTCAAGGTCATGACCGTGAACAACATTCAAAAGATTTAAGCCGTCGCTCGTTTTTTATTAAAACGTTATTAACAAAATAAGTTTAACGATTTGAACGTAATTGTCTGACACCATGTACATAGCATAAATTTTAGTTTTAAATCAGAAATAGGTTTGGGTTAGGTTATATCTTCCGGAAGTGGAGCCCGCCCGCAGGAGGGCAGAACCCACTGCGTCCACGCATACACTTTCCCATCCACACAACAATCGTGGGGTGGACCTCGCTTCGCGTTGTAAAGTATATGCGTGGACACAGTGGGTTCGGCCCCCCCCCCTCCTACGAGGGGGCTCCACTTCCGGAAGATACAACCTAACCCAAACCTATTTCCGATTTAGTTTCGCGTCCGAAGCACAGGGCGATATGGGATGGACCTCGCTTCGCGCAGAAAGTTATAAATCCATGTAAAATCATATAACCCGAGTTGAAGAATGTATCCCAGAAACGATCAAATCGTGAACTGGTTGTTGAAAGAAATATTTCCCACCAAAAACGTTTTGCATGTACGCTTTGGTTGAAGAATGTATCCCAGAAACGATCAAATCGTGAACTGGTTGTTGAAAGAAATATTTCCCACCAAAAACGTTTTGCATGTACGCTTTGGTTGAAGAATGTATCCCAGAAACGATCAAATCGTGAACTGGTTGTTGAAAGAAATATTTCCCACCAAAAACGTTTTGCATGTACGCTTTGGTTGAAGAATGTATCCCAGAAACGATCAAATCGTGAACTGGTTGTTGAAAGAAATATTTCCCACCAAAAACGTTTTGCATGTACGCTTTGGTTGAAGAATGTATCCCAGAAGCGATCAATTCGTGAACTGGTTGTCGAACGAAATATTTCCCACCAAAAACGTTTTGCATGTACGCTTTGGTTGAAGAATGTATCCCAGAAACGATCAAATCGTGAACTGGTTGTTGAAAGAAATATTTCCCACCAAAAACGTTTTGCATGTACGCTTTGGTTGAAGAATGTATCCCAGAAACGATCAAATCGTGAACTGGTTGTTGAAAGAAATATTTCCCACCAAAAACGTTTTGCATGTACGCTTTGGTTGAAGAATGTATCCCAGAAACGATCAAATCGTGAACTGGTTGTTGAAAGAAATATTTCCCACCAAAAACGTTTTGCATGTACGCTTTGGTTGAAGAATGTATCCCAGAAACGATCAAATCGTGAACTGGTTGTTGAAAGAAATATTTCCCACCAAAAACGTTTTGCATGTACGCTTTGGTTGAAGAATGTATCCCAGAAACGATCAAATCGTGAACTGGTTGTTGAAAGAAATATTTCCCACCAAAAACGTTTTGCATGTACGCTTTGGTTGAAGAATGTATCCCAGAAACGATCAAATCGTGAACTGGTTGTTGAAAGAAATATTTCCCACCAAAAACGTTTTGCATGTACGCTTTGGTTGAAGAATGTATCCCAGAAACGATCAAATCGTGAACTGGTTGTTGAAAGAAATATTTCCCACCAAAAACGTTTTGCATGTACGCTTTGGTTGAAGAATGTATCCCAGAAACGATCAAATCGTGAACTGGTTGTTGAAAGAAATATTTCCCACCAAAAACGTTTTGCATGTACGCTTTGGTTGAAGAATGTATCCCAGAAACGATCAAATCGTGAACTGGTTGTTGAAAGAAATATTTCCCACCAAAAACGTTTTGCATGTACGCTTTGGTTGAAGAATGTATCCCAGAAACGATCAAATCGTGAACTGGTTGTTGAAAGAAATATTTCCCACCAAAAACGTTTTGCATGTACGCTTTGGTTGAAGAATGTATCCCAGAAGCGATCAATTCGTGAACTGGTTGTCGAACGAAATATTTCCCACCAAAAACGTTTTGCATGTACGCTTTGGTTGAAGAATGTATCCCAGAAACGATCAAATCGTGAACTGGTTGTTGAAAGAAATATTTCCCACCAAAAACGTTTTGCATGTACGCTTTGGTTGAAGAATGTATCCCAGAAACGATCAAATCGTGAACTGGTTGTTGAAAGAAATATTTCCCACCAAAAACGTTTTGCATGTACGCTTTGGTTGAAGAATGTATCCCAGAAACGATCAAATCGTGAACTGGTTGTTGAAAGAAATATTTCCCACCAAAAACGTTTTGCATGTACGCTTTGGTTGAAGAATGTATCCCAGAAACGATCAAATCGTGAACTGGTTGTTGAAAGAAATATTTCCCACCAAAAACGTTTTGCATGTACGCTTTGGTTGAAGAATGTATCCCAGAAACGATCAAATCGTGAACTGGTTGTTGAAAGAAATATTTCCCACCAAAAACGTTTTGCATGTACGCTTTGGTTGAAGAATGTATCCCAGAAACGATCAAATCGTGAACTGGTTGTTGAAAGAAATATTTCCCACCAAAAACGTTTTGCATGTACGCTTTGGTTGAAGAATGTATCCCAGAAACGATCAAATCGTGAACTGGTTGTTGAAAGAAATATTTCCCACCAAAAACGTTTTGCATGTACGCTTTGGTTGAAGAATGTATCCCAGAAACGATCAAATCGTGAACTGGTTGTTGAAAGAAATATTTCCCACCAAAAACGTTTTGCATGTACGCTTTGGTTGAAGAATGTATCCCAGAAACGATCAAATCGTGAACTGGTTGTTGAAAGAAATATTTCCCACCAAAAACGTTTTGCATGTACGCTTTGGTTGAAGAATGTATCCCAGAAACGATCAAATCGTGAACTGGTTGTTGAAAGAAATATTTCCCACCAAAAACGTTTTGCATGTACGCTTTGGTTGAAGAATGTATCCCAGAAGCGATCAATTCGTGAACTGGTTGTCGAATGAAATATTTCCCACCAAAAACGTTTTGCATGTACGCTTTGGTTGAAGAATGTATCCCAGAAGCGATCAATTCGTGAACTGGTTGTCGAATGAAATATTTCCCACCAAAAACGTTTTGCATGTACGCTTTGGTTGAAGAATGTATCCCAGAAGCGATCAATTCGTGAACTGGTTGTCGAATGAAATATTTCCCACCAAAAACGTTTTGCATGTACGCTTTGGTTGAAGAATGTATCCCAGAAGCGATCAATTCGTGAACTGGTTGTCGAATGAAATATTTCCCACCAAAAACGTTTTGCATGTACGCTTTGGTTGAAGAATGTATCCCAGAAGCGATCAATTCGTGAACTGGTTGTCGAATGAAATATTTCCCACCAAAAACGTTTTGCATGTACGCTTTGGTTGAAGAATGTATCCCAGAAGCGATCAATTCGTGAACTGGTTGTCGAACGAAATATTTCCTACCAAAAACGTTTTGCATGTACGCTTTGGTTGAAGAATGTATCCCAGAAGCGATCAATTCGTGAACTGGTTGTCGAACGAAATATTTCCTACCAAAAACGTTTTGCATGTACGCTTTGGTTGAAGAATGTATCCCAGAAGCGATCAATTCGTGAACTGGTTGTCGAACGAAATATTTCCTACCAAAAACGTTTTGCATGTACGCTTTGGTTGAAGAATGTATCCCAGAAGCGATCAATTCGTGAACTGGTTGTCGAACGAAATATTTCCTACCAAAAACGTTTTGCATGTACGCTTTGGTTGAAGAATGTATCCCAGAAGCGATCAATTCGTGAACTGGTTGTCGAACGAAATATTTCCTACCAAAAACGTTTTGCATGTACGCTTTGGTTGAAGAATGTATCCCAGAAGCGATCAATTCGTGAACTGGTTGTCGAACGAAATATTTCCTACCAAAAACGTTTTGCATGTACGCTTTGGTTGAAGAATGTATCCCAGAAGCGATCAATTCGTGAACTGGTTGTCGAACGAAATATTTCCTACCAAAAACGTTTTGCATGTACGCTTTGGTTGAAGAATGTATCCCAGAAGCGATCAATTCGTGAACTGGTTGTCGAACGAAATATTTCCTACCAAAAACGTTTTGCATGTACGCTTTGGTTGAAGAATGTATCCCAGAAGCGATCAATTCGTGAACTGGTTGTCGAACGAAATATTTCCTACCAAAAACGTTTTGCATGTACGCTTTGGTTGAAGAATGTATCCCACAAGCGATCAATTCGTTAACTGGTTGTCGAATGAAATATTTCCCACCAAAAACGTTTTGCATGTGCGCTCTGGTTATTAAAAAAATAACATTTTGTCCCAGAGGCGATTTTTATTCGTGTGCTGGTTGGTTTAAAAAATATTTTATTTCAGAAGCGGTTTGCATGTGCGCTCTGGTTATTAAAAAAATAACATTTTGTCCCAGAGGCGATTTTTATTCGTGTGCTGGTTGGTTTAAAAAATATTTTATTCCAGAAGTGGTTTGCATGTGCGCTCTGGTTATTAAAAAAATATTTTATCCCAGAGGCGATTTTTATTCGTGTGCTGGTTGGTTTAAAAAATATTTTATTCCAGAAGTGGTTTGCATGTGCGCTCTGGTTATTAAAAAAATATTTTATCCCAGAGGCGATTTTTAATCGTGAGCTGGTTGTTTTAAGAAATATTTCACACTAGATGCGATTTGAATGTGTGCTCTGGTTATTAAAAAAATAACATTTTATCCCAGAGGCAATTTTTATTCGTGTGCTGGTGTTTTAAAAAATATTTTATTCCAGAAGTGGTTTGCATGTGCGCTCTGGTTATTAAAAAAATAACATTTTATCCCAGAGGCAATTTTTATTCGTGTGCTGGTGTTTTAAAAAATATTTTATTCCAGAAGTGGTTTGCATGTGCGCTCTGGTTATTAAAAAAATATTTTATCCCAGAGGCGATTTTCATTCGTGAGCTGGTTGTTTTAAGAAATATTTCACACCAGATGCGATTTGAATGTGTGTTCTGGTTATTAAAAAAATAACATTTTATCCCAGAGGCAATTTTTATTCGTGTGCTGGTGTTTTAAAAAATATTTTATTCCAGAAGCGGTTTGCATGTGTACTCTGGTCATTAAAAAAATATTTGGTAAACCTTCGGAAAACCTACTTATATGAAATAATGGGTAAAAATACCCAATTCTTATGTATTTTTGCCTCCTGAACACGAATGTGGCACTTAAAAATGGTAGTCGGACTCGCAAATCGAAGAGAAACGCAAAAATCCAACCAAACGCGAAAATCCAACCCATGTCCGAGGGGGGGATGCATTTTTATTAGTAATAATTCACCCCTGGGATATAGGTTTGGGTGGGCGGAATCCACTGTGTCCACGCATACACTTTCCCATCCACACAATAATTGTGGGATGGACTTCGCTTCGCGTTGTAGAATATATGCGTGGACACAGTGGGTTCCGCCCCTCCCCCCTATGGGGGGCTCCACTTCCGGAAGATATAACCTAACCCAAACCTATTTCTGATTTAAAACCGAAATTTGGTTTGAGTTAGGTAATATCTTTCAGAAGTGGAGCCCCTCCGTAGAAAGGGCGGAACCCACTGCGTCCACGCATACACTTTCCCATCCACACAACAATTGTGGGGTGGACTTTGCTTCGCGTTGTATATATATGATACATATGCCCAGCCATAGACATAGTATATCTAGACCGAGTGTTGAGGAGTGGGGGCCAAGGTGCACGTAGAAAAAGACATACTCTGTTCCGTGCCTCTTGCGTTCTGTCTCACTCGCATGTAGCATAGCGAAAGAGTGCGCTATCCTACGGTCTCATTATTCTGTACATAAAAGTATTACGGTAAGATTATCGAAAACTAAATATTTTACGAGATATTTTATTTTTTATATTAAAATATGTCAGATTAAAATATAAAATAACTCAAAAAGTACTCAATGAAAAAATACTTTATTATAGTGTTTTGAAAAGCTCTCGAGATAAGCTACAAGAATGTGCAATAAAAAATGGGGGTTTTCATTTAAAACTTTTAAGTTACCCCCTCCCCCTTTAAAGGGGAAGCGGAGGCAATTTTATGTTTACGTAGTTAGAAAGGCCCTTCGAAAATATAAAACTTTTTCATAAACAATTTTTTGATTTGACAAATATTTTTAGAGTTATTAGCGGGGACACTGTCCCACGATTACATTAAGTGATTACCTCCTCAGGTTACCCCCTCGGTGGTAACGCTGTGGATTGGATGATGGAATCCCAAAGAAACTTTTGGACAATTGTAGTGGAAGACTTGAGGAAGCGATATGTGGCTTAAAAACTTTCATAGTATGTGTTTATTGTGAATCAACGAGTATTAGAAATGATCTCTGCAGACGCCTCAGGTACTGTGACGCATGAAGATCGTACATATATCACCTCGAACTTCACGCAAAGTACTGTGAATCTCTGTTGGATTTTTGGCCACGTAAAGTGGCTAATCTTGATGTACGATCATGGTCTTCACGCGTCACAGATCGTTTAAAAAATATTTATTAAAAATTATAGAAAAATATTCTCTCTGTCCCCCCCTCCCCCCTCTCTCTCTCTCCTCTCCCTCTTTCTGCAAATTACTCGTTTTATTTTGTTTCTTGCAATTGATTTCAGGGAGTATTCACGATCAAACGTTTTTATCATAAATTTTAGGAAAAAAATTAAAATTAGAATTTAAATTAAAAGAAAATAGTTATCTTTTACGAAGACGTTAAAAACCATATTATTTTGTGATACTTTATTTCTTTTTATAATCCGGATTTATTTATATATAACACTTTACATGGGCCACCCTGTGTATGTATATATATATATATACATCATGATAAAATCAAAAGAGATAATATGAGCAATATTATAGATTTGTATTTAAAATATGTATGCGACACAAACAGATATCTGTGTAAAGTTGTTGCTTCTACGTGACGATAGAACAGAAATAGAGTAGAAATCCAACATATTTTCTGTCACATATTTAACACAATGCGAAAAGCTTGTATTTTATTGCTCTTTCCAAAGTATGCACATATCAGCCAAAACATCCTTAAGACTCGTTACATTAAAAGAAAAGATTTAATGTTATAGCTGGTACTATGAAACGGCTGGAGAAGCGTTTTAGCTTTCCGTAGAAATATGATATATGAAAGATTAGTGTCGTTGAAAGCTGGCGTCTTAAAAAATGTGCCATCAAAATAAATTATAAGGCGCTAATTTCAATAAATGATATTTAATCGATGCATTAGCGAATCGTTCTATTTATACATAATGCATTATCAAATTGGAGAATTCGAGCGATTTATTCTTTAAAGAGTCTCACTCGGAAATGCATGAAAGAATATAGGTGAACGTTTAAAAATGTATTTAGAAGCCTAGTAAAAAACATTTCAGTATACAAAATTTTGCAGACAGTAATCTTTTTTACTAGGCTTCTAAACATGTTTCTAAATGTTCACTTATATTCTTTCATGCATTTTCGAGTGGAGAGGTATCTTATTTTGCACGTACACATTGCACAACTTTTATATTAAATAAGTATATATTCCAAGTCAGCCACGTCTGTTCTAACAGATATTGCCAAGTGCTTGCTACAAATTATTGTCAGCAAAAAGGCT
>NW_021853741.1:20169-31281 GCF_003651465.1 Formica exsecta
AAAAATATTCTCTCTGTCCCCCCCTCCCCCCTCTCTCTCTCTCCTCTCCCTCTTTCTGCAAATTACTCGTTTTATTTTGTTTCTTGCAATTGATTTCAGGGAGTATTCACGATCAAACGTTTTTATCATAAATTTTAGGAAAAAAATTAAAATTAGAATTTAAATTAAAAGAAAATAGTTATCTTTTACGAAGACGTTAAAAACCATATTATTTTGTGATACTTTATTTCTTTTTATAATCCGGATTTATTTATTTGATTTTTCAAACAGTATAAATATAAGAAATGTTTTTTTTTTTTTTTTAATTTTATTGACAGTTTTTTGCTACAGCCAAAACATCCTTAAGACTCGTTACATTAAAAGAAAAGATTTAATGTTATAGCTGGTACTATGAAACGGCTGGAGAAGCGTTTTAGCTTTCCGTAGAAATATGATATATGAAAGATTAGTGTCGTTGAAAGCTGGCGTCTTAAAAAATGTGCCATCAAAATAAATTATAAGGCGCTAATTTCAATAAATGATATTTAATCGATGCATTAGCGAATCGTTCTATTTATACATAATGCATTATCAAATTGGAGAATTCGAGCGATTTATTCTTTAAAGAGAAAAACGATTTTGCGGTTTTAAAAATGGGCTTTATAAGATAGAATCTCGATCGCATAACGAATTGTATCTTCATTCGTTCGAAAATCGACTATTTCCTTCGATTTTCTTTTTCGCGCGCTCGCAATGACGGATTTTTACGATACCTCGACACCATTTCTCGGTGATTTAATTTACTCTTTGTAAATCTTGACTCTTTGATTTACTCTGTAAACGAAAATAATACACACGAGATAAACATAACACAAAGACCGCGACGACGGCGACGCGCCGATTACGATTTCAAGGAAAATAACAGCTGCATTATCTCTTTCTAGACCAGAGGATAATCCTACTTGTGACTTATTCGAATGCGTAATGTAGACGAGAAAAAATCATACTGAAATTAGTTTTATGAACTAACTTCAATATGATTTTATTATTTTTCTGAACTTTTTTGTTTTATAATAATAAACATCATATTAATTATCATAATTGTGGAATAATGTCGTTATTTTTGGGAAAAATAATTTTCTTTGAGTATAAGATATACATATTTCTAATTTTTACACATATATACTTAATATATTTCTTGTACATTATATGCATTAATCTCATTTCAATTATACATATACATATATGTACGTTATAAATATTTTTATATATATAAGAAAACTATAATTTCAAATATATAATTTCATAAATAAATTCAATAATATAAAATATATTAAGTCAACAATAAGCATGATTGTAAAAGATAAGCATACAATGTATTTACATCATTTATTAATAATTAATTAAATTTACTATTCTTTAATTATTATTTAACACTTTTTAGTTTTCAGCGAAATAAACAAATGACATGTTAAACTTAATATAAATATGTTTTTGAATTTTTATTGTAAATATCTAAATATTTTATCTTTTCTTTTATGTATACAGAAGGATATATAAAATAGAATTTCATATGCAATTTTTTGACAATAAAGATTTTTTGTCAAGTTTTTATACCGATCTTCTTCTTTGTAAACTTGCTAAATAAATTTTTCTTCTTATTCTCATATATATCAGTGTTTGATAAATCTAAGCTGTCTAAATTATCTACTGATGGCAGATTTTGAATTGTTGTCTCTGTAATTAATTGACCACTTTGCTTAGTTTGTTTTGTTTTCCAATTTGCTGTAATTTTTTCCCATCGCAATAATGTTTTATTCTTTTTACTGGCAATATTTAAAGCTTTTACATCGTTTATTTTTGCAACAGCATATTTTTCACTTTTCTGTTGTAGATATTTTAATGTTTCATTTGTCTTTTGATCATTTTGAAGTATATCACCACGCTTATCAGACAAAATATTCCTTGCTTCTGTAACCTCATTTGTTATATTGTTTTTTATTTGTGTTTTACTGCTGCAAAAGTAATAATTACTTAGTAATAATTAAAAATAATAATTACTTAGTTTGTATTCTTAGAATAGCTTTTATGTGCATGTGTGTGTGTAAAAATATATACTATATATATATCAAATGTATATCTTGTTATATTGAATAAGAGTTACATTACTTTGTATTGATAGAATTTGAAGCTTTTATAGAGTCTTGTAATTTGCCCCAAAAGTCATATAATCCTCTACGATTATAATCCAGAGTAGATATATATTTCAATTGAAATGGCAATTCGCAGCTTTCATATATACATGGTATGATTTTTCTCTGCCGCTTTTCTATAAAAACATAAATTCTTAGAATACACACTTTCAAGAGGATTCTAGTTACTCAATGACAAATATATATCTCAAAATAGATATAGTACAATGCAAAAACCATACCGATACTTAAAGCTTGAGCATAATTTAAGAAGAATTTGTTCGCTGAGCTTTTCAGAAAGCTAGGCGATATTATAATGAGTAATCTATTACATCGTTCTGATATTAACTTCATCACTGCTTCATGCTCAAATGCTACACCACCAACTAGATCACGATCTTTTAAACAAAGCTTTCAACAGAGGAAAAACAACAATTATTGTTTAATTTTAATTGAATATTTCTGAGAAAGTCTTATATAATATATATCTCAATTATCTGAAATTATACCTTTAGCTTATATTCTGTCTCCAGTTTTTGTATCATCTCATTCGCAAAACTAATATCTTCATCTGCATATAAAAGGAATGCATCATAATATTGTGTTTGTAAACCTTGATTTAATCTATGAACATCACCTACAGGGAACAAATATTTTTTGTACAATTATTGTATAATTACATATAAAACACAAATATAACCATTACTTTTGATTCATTTGAACTAAAATATTATTGATTGCATATTTTACAAACCTAATGTGAGTATTTCTTGATCGACACATTTGTCTATTAAAACTGCTGATACTTGAGCTCTTTGCTGTTGTTCCAAATATTTTGCAGTATCAATATCTGAAAAAAAAATCTTCAATTTATAATTGTGGGAGATAGACTTTCATATATATTTTTACTAATTTGTTATAAACAACAGAGCTTAATAGTTATTTTTTTGTAACACCATAGATATCTATAATATATTATATAGAAGTCTGTGGATAACACATACGAAATATTGCTTCAGTGTCATCAATAATATCCCATCTGTCTATTTCTTCCATCATCGTTTGAAAATTTTTTATGGTAATATTCTTTTTATTTTTCTCCAACATTGTTAACATATATGTTGTTGGATCAGAATGTGATACCAGCAGAGACATTATTTCCCCATTGAGCTCCAATAAATGTGCAAGACCTCGCCAATCTCTAATAATTTGATTATAAATAATAATTAATAACTATATATAAATATGAAGAAAAAAATATGTAGAATATTATATTTATTACAGAAATAAAATACATTTACCTTGGCAAATTGTTATCGCTTGGTAAAACTTTTGTGGGGTTTAACATAGCTGCAATAATTTGTTTGCTCACAACAGAGATTCCCACAAGTGGCATGGTCGATAAATCAACTGTCATTTTGTGTGATTAAATTCTTTTCTTCTTTCATGTAATGAATCGCTCTTTATCTTATTTTAACTGTTTTGACAAGATTATTGTCACAATCACAGCTGTATGCATATATATATAATTTTGTTACACTTCCATAGAATAATTGTTTTATACTTTGCTACATTTGCTATTATCTGCTATCATTTAGGGCCGTGGCACATAAAAAAACTTAAGCAGTAAGACTAAAGGTGCCTTTACATGGCAGCGTTAAGCGTCGAGCGTCTGCGCAGAAAATTGCGCAGAATCTAATTTTAGCCTAGAATCTATCTCTTTTAAATTCTGCGCAGTTTTCTGCGCAGACGCTCGACGCTTAATGCTGCCCCTACAGCCTTGTTACTGCCATTGTAGAATACCCTTTAAGCCCGTATCAGACTACGCATTGAAAATTGAAGATTGAAGATTAAAGATTGGAATTTGACTAATCAGAACAAAAGGGACTAAAATTCCTTCATTCTAATTGGTCAAATTTCAATCTTGAATCTTGAATCTCAATCTTCAATGCATAGTCTGATATCAGTCTATTTTTTATATTAATAAATGTAAATACTAAGTATTATTAATTAGTATCAATATTTAATTTGTTGTTTATTTTAACTTATTTTGTTTAATACATATATATAATCATATTATAATTTTTGAAAAAATTAACAAATTACAAATAAAAATTTTGCTATTATAAAACTTTTTTATTAGTTAAATAACCAGAGTTAGTCAAAATGAAGAATTAAAAAATTAATGTTGCAACGTAATTATTACAATCAAATCATAAAATTATCTTTATATTATCCCTGTCTGCCGATACAACATAATTTTTCATTCATATTGCATAATGGCAAAAATTATTATATGTAAAAATTGAATCAAAATAACATCGAATCGATATCTAAATGATGTAATATCGATGTCTTAGCAAAAAATCCATAATCTGCCTGTTTAAAAATCTGACGATGAATATGTGTCACAAATAATCTTTTCCTTTAAAAAATATCATATAGAGCACGGACTTCGAAATAAGCTTCAAATTTCGAGCATTATTTCGATACGATGTAATGTCGATGATTTCGACGTCAATTAGACATCGATTTGATGGGTCATTTTTCGCTGGGATTTTCGGCAGGGAACATACTGCGTCCACGCATACACTTTAATGCGAAGCAAGGTTCCACATGGGTTTGTAATTTTCCACGCGAAGCAAGGTCTAGCCCCATCATCTGCTGCTTTCAATGCGAAAGGAAATCTATTATTGTACAGTTTCACATAGGTTTTGAATACAGTCAATAATTTTCGAGATATTGATGTTCCAAAATTTCGTTTCAAAAACGTTAATCCGATTCTTTTATTTTATGTGCAATAATATCATGTGTGCAATGTGTATGTATGCAATAACGTCATGTGTGCAATGTGTATGTGCGCAATAAAATCATGTATGCAAAATGTTAATACGATTTCCTTATTTTATGTGTGCGCAATACGGTCATGTGTGCAATCTGTATGTGCGCAATAAAGTCATGTGTGCAAAACGTTAATTCGATTTTCTTATTTTATGTGTGCAAGGAGTATGTGCGCAATAATGTCATGTGTGCAATCTCCTTGTGTGCAATGTATATGTGTGCAATAATGTCATATGTGCAAACGTACGTTCGTATTTTTAATTTTTACATGTGCGCAATAATGCTTGTAGGCAATCGCTCTGTAGGCAATCGAAGCTGTCGGCAAAATGTTGTAGGCAAACGAAGCTGTTGGCAATTGGGGATGTAGGTAAACGGAGCCTCCTCGAAAAAAATAAATAATTTCCTGCCAAGGAATGTGTTAGCATGCCTGGTTCGAACAAGAACATACATTCGATTAAAGCACATGAATTTAGAAATAAAAAGTAAGAATACTGTTTAAAAAATTGGGAAAAAAAACATATATGCAATAAAGTTTATATTTAAATTGTTATTTTATTTAAGTCTACATTTTATTTTAAATCATTATCATATATGTTATTAAATGTTATTTTAAATATAAAAGAATCACAAAAAAACGTTATTTTATTTATTCCTGTATTTTATTTAAGGTTTTACTGTATTTCATTAAATATATATTTAAAATTTTACATGCTTCACGCATTTTCATTTCTTATAATCGAATTTCACTTTAATTAAAGTGAACGCCTGCAAAATGGGTCGCCTTCTGATTGGATCAACCGCCAAAGCTGCCGCCATTATGCGCAATGCTTCATCTTGTTTCTTTACACCATTCTATTATGGTTATCATGGGATTGAAACATCTTTTTGTATTTTTTTGACACATAACATAATAATAACAAGACGCCAAAATCAAATGTTGAACATATATAAAACATAAAAAATTATCGAATTTTTTCCCATGTAATGTGTAATAAAGCAAGAAACTATTATATCCTGTTACATATCTTTATTTATTAATTAAACTTATCAGTTAGATAAATTTTTAAAATAATATTACATTTATAATGCTAAAAGAAAATTAATCCTCTAGGATCTGATGTAACTGTAAAATAAAAATGTATATCTATCTTTTTTTATGTTAATGTCAAGAATATCATATCACAGTTATGCACTAGTAACAAAACTTTGTTACAGTTATGCACTAGTAAACAAAACTTTGTTAGAAAGATAAAAAATTTACAAGTATATATTTATAATTAAAGTCAAAATTAGAATCAACATCAGATATTAGCCTATATCTATATCAATATCTAAAATGAGTAAAATCAATAGCAAAAACATCGTTGATAGAATATTAATCTAGTATTATAAAAAATTATTTCAAGTATAATAAGGTAAATATGTGTCGATATATGAGAGCTTGAATTTTATAATGAATTTTATAATGAAAAAGTTTTATCTGCTTAAAGTTTAAGTAAAATAGTTATATATATATATGTAACTATTTTCATATTATCTTTGTACACTCTATTTATATTTATCACAAGATGGAATAAATTAAAAACCGAACAGTGACTTAAGATCATTGAGAGTGATCTTCATAGCAGCGTTATTTTTGTCGCCACTCAATACGTTGCTTGCTATCTCGAGCTTTCGTTCTTGCAAAGCTTGTATACGTTGCTCTATTGTATCAACACAAATAAATCTGGAAGGAAAAATATTCATTATTAAAACGAAAGATGCACATAAGAAGTGAGCGTAGAAATTAAATGCAGTGTACTAACTTGTAGATGTAGACGTTTTTTGTCTGACCAAAGCGATAAATCCTGTCTTGCGCCTGTGTTTCTAGTTGTGGATTCCAATGAATATCGAATAATAACAAATGATTGCCGCCTACCAAGTTCAATCCTACTCCACCAGCAGTAAGAGAGAGCAGCAAGATTCTTGGTCCGGAATTTCGACTGTTAAAGGAATCCACTACATCCTGAAATAAAAAGATGCACATATCCATTTTCTAAAATAGAATACAATAAAAATTACATGCTTAAACAGCTATTATCTACAGCATACTTTGCGATCCTTGATAGCGACACTTCCGGTCAATTTGCTTAATGTAGCGCCTTTTATTGAAGACAATTGCGATGCTATAACGTCTAGCAGAGTAGCCCATTGCGAAACGATAATGAGTTTATCCTCATCCTTTTGTAAAATTTCTTCAACCGTATTAAGCAAGATCCTCATCTGCATTATATATCACATTAATCGCATGCAAGTAAAATCATGAGACTTTTGTAGATTATACTATTGTCACTTACTTTAGAACTAATGCGATTATTATCAAATACCGGATTCTCAGCAGTAAGTAGATTTTCTTCTATTCTTTTATCAATACTAACATCTTCCTTATCGATTTCATTAAGCGATATGTTACTCATTTGTGACAATAAATCAGAATCCACATTATCCTCATCCATTATTCCGCTTTGTTTTACATCATCCTGATCCAGCATCGCATGAATCAATGCCGGATGACAACACAACTGACGTAATCGTAGTAAAAGCACTAAGATTTCGTGCGTTTTTACATCGGCATGCATCGCTAGTAATTTGTTTCGAGCTTTCGAAAACTGCGTCTCTTTATCTTGAAATAGAAAAACAAGAAACAGATAATAATTATATGAATAAAATATATTGATACATTTTTAATAACTATATTGGATTTGAAAGATAAGCAGGCGTATTATATTTTCCACCATCCAAATCAAACATATGTTCCTTTTCTGCTTTTTGAGCTAAGAACTGTGCAAATAGAGTACGGGAGTAAATCAAAATTTTCTCATACACCAGTTGTTCCTGTGGATCGAGTTTCACCATCACCTCCTCAATAGATTTATTGGGTAGAGATCCCAAATCGCCTTTTTCTATTAGTTCTTGCTTCGTCCTTCTTAGCATCAAGGTCTTCATAACTGTTGCCAATCTTTGATAGCCTGCAGCGTTCTTGTTATCTACCCATCGCTTCCAAACGCGTAAATCGTCAAACGGCGAGCACTTGAGAAACTTTAGGATGGAATATACGTCCAATGCTTTATTTTGTATAGGTGTGCCAGTAAGAGCCCATCGTTTATTTGCCTTGAGTTCACAAACAGCCAAGGATGCTTGACTCTTATGATTTCTTACTATATGAGCTTCATCAAGTATCACTCTTTTCCAGTTAATCTGCAAAAAAAGTTAAAATTGTGATTAAAACTTAGAATAAATCCGAATTATTCACATTGGTAAAATGTAATGTTTTTATTTTCGCCCATTAAAATTAAATGATACTTTCAATGCTAATGTACCTTGTATAATGTAGATTTGGTTTTATGTTCCCGACTTAATATATTGTATGTCGTAATAACTATATCATTTTTCGACAAGCGTTTAGGAACACTCTCTCGATTGCTACCATGATATATCTCAACAGACAGTAAACCGCGTTTGCATCTGTTTTGCACTTCACTATCCCATTGAAACAATAAAGATGCAGGACATATTACTAGAGTACCACCTTTATAATCTGTAAATAATGATCAGACACAATTATCTCAATAGATTAATTTTATTAAATATATTTGTATTCAATTTAAATAATTCAAAATTTTACGAAAAAAAATACAGATATTTCAAGAAATATATAAATATAAAAGAAAATATAGATATTTTTCTGCTAAATCTAAAATAAATTTTTACATACATAAAGGTTTACGATTGTTGCTCCATTCGCAATCGCTGTCATCGCTTTCATCCACTGATTCCTTTTGAGCAAGAGTGGTCATAATCAAAGATATCATAGTCAGTGTCTTACCTAAACCCATATCGTCAGCTGTAATAAAAAAATCCAAGGAAAATTATCTTCCCCGACAATATATTATTAAATCAACATATTAATATAATATCTCTTTTATAGATATTTACCTAATACGCCACCAGCCGGCCTTTGTTGTTCTCTCCACAGAAGCCATGCAAGGGCATGTTGCTGGTGTGGCATTAATTGTACTTTTAATCCTCTTGGATCCTCCGCTTTTTCATTATCTGCTGGACGAGCGATAAGTGATCCATGCAAATGTTGCAAACGTTCGACTGTTAGAGCGAGCTCTCTATCTCTTGTCGCCTGTGCCTTTTCACTCAGTTGCTTTAGTTCGGGAGATGTGGTTGGTTTCAATGGTATATTATTAATATCTAAATATGAATAATCCGAGTATGGTTCATCTTTTATGGACAATGATTCTTTTTTTGCCGAATGTGATTCTTTTGATACTTTATTTTTTTGGCTATTTAAGCTTTGCACCAAAGGTGTATTTTCCAATTCAAGTGTCAACTTCTCAATTTCTGTTTTTTGTTCGCGTATACTTTCACGTAGTCTTTGTCCTTTATCAGGCAATACTTCAATGTTTGCTTCAGTAAGCAACAACTAAAAAAAAAATTATTTTTATGTTTAAAAAAAGAATGTTCTTTATATGCAGAAATTACTTATAACATTATTTTTTTATTGATGCAAATGCACAATTATTACATATAAAAATAGATATTTCTTTTTGTTTCTACAATATTACATTAACTATAAATGAAGTTAAATATATTTGATATTTACTTTTGTTTTCATTAACTGATCTTTAAGTTGTTCCAATTTGCAAATCATAATTGCTCTTTTTTGTGCTACTAATGGATCTATATTTCCAACACCAATTTCTTGTTTTGCAAAAGATAATGCTGTTTCGGATTCACTATTTCTTCCAGAACTGGAATCTATAAATTATATAGATAATTATATTACATGTGAAATAATTTACCCATCCATAAAAAATCAATCTATATATACATGTTTGATATTATATAAATATAGGATTACCTGTATCAAGTACGATAGTCGCAGCTACATCGTGAGAACTTTCAATTTCCAGCATTTCATTATCTGATATTTTATGATTTGATATTTCATGATCTGATATTTCATGATCTGATATTTCATGATCTGATATTTCATAATCTGATGTTTTATAGTCAATATCATCTTTTTTATGTGTATTATTACATTCAACAAGAGATTCAATAGAAGAGTCGAGTTTTAATCCTTTTATGTCTTCCCTAGTGTTATCGTGACTAATATCCTTCCTTTTTTTATTGTATTTCCTGTTTTTAATTGGTGAATATGAAATAAGAGAATCTGTAAAACAGCATAATTGAATGAAAATACATAATTCCGTGATATTATTTTAACAGTAAATATCTTTAAAATGTACAAAGTTGTATATAATGTTGGATAAAATACCATAATTTATACCTGCAAGATTTTCTTTATCTGAATCAGAATCTATTATTTGTATTTTTTTCTGAACTATGCGTTTGGTCAGGCAAGCAACTGGTGTATCATCACTATCAATAGATTTATTTCTGTAAACAAATATTTATAAGAAAATGTTCATCTTCATTGATATTTTTTAATAATATAAATTCAACATGTAATTATATTTATTATATATAATTCAACACATTATATTATTAGTAATAAATTACATAGTATAATAAAATTATGTTTAAAACATATTTTAAAAAAAAGCAAGGACATTTTTTAATAAGAACAAAGTGTAATACTTGTAAACAAAGTATTAAAATAAGAATGATAGATATGGAAATATAAATAACATAATATATAAAGAAATATAATTATATGAAATAAGGAAGAGAGAAACAATAAGAATAAAAAAAAAATATATAGAAAAGTGGTGAATGAATATGTATGCTATTTGAAAATTCAAGTAAGCATTACAAAAGATTAGAGATTCCGAATGTATCACAGAGAATAACATAAATAAATCATGTATTTTTTATATCAAGTGAGATAAGGACTTGCAAAAATAATTCTACAGATAATAGATTCTAGCAAAAATAATTCTAAGGATAAAAATTTTTTAAAAATATATGAATAAAATAGAGATAAACAAGTCTTTTGTAACTTCTTGTGCTAAATAAGCAGAATAACAATATATATTTATAATTTTTTTATATATAGAAAATTTTTTTTATATTTAATATATTTAAA
>NW_021853741.1:32594-45388 GCF_003651465.1 Formica exsecta
ACAAAGTTGTATATAATGTTGGATAAAATACCATAATTTATACCTGCAAGATTTTCTTTATCTGAATCAGAATCTATTATTTGTATTTTTTTCTGAACTATGCGTTTGGTCAGGCAAGCAACTGGTGTATCATCACTATCAATAGATTTATTTCTGTAAACAAATATTTATAAGAAAATGTTCATCTTCGTTGATATTTTTTAATAATATAAATTCAACATGTAATTATATTTATTATATATAATTCAACACATTATATTATTAGTAATAAATTACATAGTATAATAAAATTATGTTTAAAACATATTTTAAAAAAAAGCAAGGACATTTTTTAATAAGAACAAAGTGTAATACTTGTAAACAAAGTATTAAAATAAGAATGATAGATATGGAAATATAAATAACATAATATATAAAGAAATATAATTATATGAAATAAGGAAGAGAGAAACAATAAGAATAAAAAAAAAATATATAGAAAAGTGGTGAATGAATATGTATGCTATTTGAAAATTCAAGTAAGCATTACAAAAGATTAGAGATTCCGAATGTATCACAGAGAATAACATAAATAAATCATGTATTTTTTATATCAAGTGAGATAAGGACTTGCAAAAATAATTCTACAGATAATAGATTCTAGCAAAAATAATTCTAAGGATAAAAATTTTTTAAAAATATATGAATAAAATAGAGATAAACAAGTCTTTTGTAACTTCTTGTGCTAAATAAGCAGAATAACAATATATATTTATAATTTTTTTATATATAGAAAATTTTTTTTATATTTAAATATTTGTTTTATATTTAAATATTCAAAAAAATCGATCTTGAAGATTCGCTAGATACACGCGTGCACTTTTAAAAAGTTTAATATTGTTTATTTCTTCCTTAAATAGAATTCCTATCTCTGCGCGCGATCTAAACGGATTTCTAAACGGATTTTGATTTTTATCCTTGTTCTTATTTATCAGAATCCATTTATCAGTCTATGAAAATATCTCAATAATCAAATATAGCAATGGACAAAGCGCCCATAGCGGATTTTCAAAAAAAGAGAGAGAGGGTGAGGAGGAGGAGAGAGGGGAGAGGGGAGAAGGGAGAGGGTGGGTGGTAGGGAGGGAGGGGGGAAGAGAGAGAGAGCGCGAGTGATTTTAATATTGTATATTTCTTCTTTAAATAGTATTCCTATTCTCTTGCGCGCGATCATGAATTTCTAAATATTTTGATTTGTGTTACTTATTTTATAGTCCTTGTTCTTAGTTATCAGTCTATGAAAACATCTCAATAATCAAATGTAGCAACGGACAATGGCCTTGGCGGATTTTCAAAGTCGATCAAAGACGAATTCTTTACCAAAAGAAAAATTATTTTATACTTTACATTACATATGTCTCGATTGCATTAATGATCACTGACAATAAGATCAACGAGGCACAGGAGTAATATTCCGATTTTACAGTTTCGCTGAAATTATATAATAAATCTGTGATATGTAATCCCATTTTGTGAATTTATCTTTTTCGATATTACTTTTGCACAAGAAAATATATAAGAACACTATTCAAAAAAGAAATAAACAGTATTAAACCTTAAAAGTGCACGCTTGTATCTGGCGAATCTTCAAGATTGATTTTCTCGAATAAGCAAATATTTAAATAAAAAATTTTCTATTTATAAAAAAAAATTATAAATTTATTCTTATGTCAATATTCTCGCGGTCTCTTTGTCACAAACGTCAACAAATATCATTCTCGCGTAACAATTAGGATTTGACAAAATAATAACAGTTGACGAAATACTCACTTTTTTGGCGTCGAGTTATCCAGAAAATCTTCGTCGTAACTCTCATCGATGACAAACGCACGTGTATCAAGCGCCGCAGTAGCGGAACTTTCGACGACGTCCTCCTCATCACTGTCAGAAATAACGAGGGAATCGTCGTTTAATCGGTAACTTGAATCGTCCCAGTGTTTAGAATTCTGCTCCATTGTTCACGATTAAAGACTGCACTGTTCACGACTCGAATATCTTGGCTTATAATCTAGCCGCCTTGTTATGGTGTCGTCGATTTCTAATACTATGACTATCGGTCTTGTTCGCTTCTTGTTTTGCCGACAACTTGTTACAAACTCGCACCTCGCACGCCTCGCACCGTCTTTATACTCGGAAACGCAATTGAGTTTTGAATCTGCTGCCAATTGCCAACTGCCAACCATGGCTTATATTCGGGACATATACCATGATTGACATGATTCGCTTCATTTGACATTATAAAAGTTTTGAACTGTTTAATTGACCAATCAGAAGAAAGAGATTTTGACATCTTCGTCCTGATTGGTCAATCGAGGAAGACCATGGAAGTTCTCAGTCTATGTTTCACATATTTTCAGTTATAATTGGAATGATACAAATTCTCTGTCGGTAATACAGATTTCTATATTTAGAAATATATATATTATCACGCATATATAAGTACATATATGATAGTGTGCCTGCAGTCATCTGTAATATATATATGATTATTGCATAAAAAATGTTAAAATATTATTTTTGATAACTAAATTGATTCCAAAAAAAAAGTACGTAAATTTATAATGGAATAAGGTATTTATTAATAATGGCAGCTCTAATGAAGAAACGAGTGTTAGCTGAATTCACTCAGAGCCAGGTAATAAGATAGTATATCATATATTTCTTTCCCTTCATAAAATATAAATAAATTATCATTTTTTTAATGAACCACAAAATGTTTATCTAGGTTATAAATGAACCTCCAACTAAACGGTTAAAAACTCTAAGGCTATTGTCAACAAGTGGTACAAAGAACACTACCGAAGGCAGTTCAGCATTAGCTTATATAGAGTGTCTTGAGAAATGTAAGAGTGGAAATGATGCATTACAATTGCTTGTTCGTATCTCGGATTCTATAACATATATAGCACCTGAGGATGTTCCTATAGCTATAAAAAAGCTAACAGAAAGATTTATTGTTGAGAATGAAGCTGCAGTTCGAGCTAAGATTTTTTGGGTGTTTGCTGAATTAGGAGAAGTGACACCAGATACAGTGGAAAAAGCAAAAATTGTAAATGAAACAGCTGAACTTTTAAGAAATGAGGAATCACATAGAGTAAAGAGTCAGGGATTAGCAACACTATTAAAATTGGGAGATTATCAAAGGTATATAATTTCTTATCTCGTATCTTATATGTTTTCCATCTTTTTTAGATTTTTTAAAAAATAATTGTCATGTATATGCAATTAAAACTTGTCTAAATTAAAAAAAAGACATTAATAAGTTGATAAAAGCAAGTATTTTGTATTTTTTTTTTTTTCAGAGCACTTGTATTGAAAATTGCACAGGATCATTTGCCTGATACATGGCATGGCGTTCAAACACGATGTCTTTCCATCATTGGACGTTATCTAACAGCGAACGCTGCTGATGATATTTTAACATTAATTGGCAATTATGCTCGTTCTCAAGATCCAAGAGTTCGTGCTCAAGCTTTTGAAACCATGGCAGAATTGCATTCTCACAGAGGTTGTAGACTTCCGGCAAGTTTCTTTAGGGAAGCATGTGCAGCTCTTCGGGATGATTATGAAATTGTACGCAGAGTTGTTTTGAAACTTATCTGGCTTTTGGGCAAGGAATATCCAGAAAAGTCAGTAACATAGAGATATAAATATATTCAAAAAATAAATTTTTATTATAAACTCTTTTACATACTCTTGCAGTATTGTTGTTGGATCTGATGGAGAAGATATACGTATGGTGGATTGTGCTTTTTCGCAAATTTGTAGTCTCATGGGTGATTTATCACCTCGTGTGAGAGCTTCAGCAATGTCCCTTTTAGGAACAATGAAAAGTGTATCGCGTCGTTACATAGAACAAGCACTAGATAAAAAACAAAAAATAGTCGAAACAGATAGATCTGAAGTTGAAGAAAAAAGTGGATCTTGTGGGGCATTTATTCATGGTTTAGAAGATGAATTTTTAGAGGTATAAATTACTCAGTACAATATATAATACCGTTTTGTTCATCATCCAGTTAAAAGCTTTTTATTGATGTTTTAAAAGCTTTTATTTATGTTTTAAACAATTGCATAACTGAGAATTTGTTACTCAATTAAATTTTATTGCATCTATTTTTCTATGATCGCTTTTTATATTTATTATTCTTTGTAAATAAACTTTATTTTAGGTAAGAACTGCAGCGGTTGAAGCACTCTGCACGCTTTCATTAGAACAGCCGAGTATAGCAAGAGTTTCATTAGACTTTATGGTGGATATGTTCAATGATGAAATTCAAGACGTTAGATTAAGAGCTATCGAATCTTTAAGGAAAATGTCGACAAGCGTGACTCTACGAGAAGATCAATTGGAAACAATTTTAGGCGCGTTGGAAGATTTCTCGGGAGAAGTGAGAGAAGGTCTGCACGCTATGCTAGCCGCGAGTCACCTCGCCACCACAAATTGTCTTTATATGTGTGTTAATCGTTTGCTGGACAATTTGACTCGTTATCCTCAAGATAGAGAAAGCATTAGGAGTTGTTTGGCAGCATTAGGCGCGTCACATCCATACTTAACGTTGCCTCTAGTACCGCAACTTCTCGGCCGACATCCTTTCTTCGACACACCCGAACCAGATGTGGATGAACCGTCCTGTATCCTCTTTTTTATTTTTACGGCGCGAATATTATCTTAGATTTTAAAGTTGTGTGTGCATTCGATATCCTTAACTTTTTTATAACAGATGCAAGTGTGCTCGTTTTAATATTCAATGCCGCGTTACATTGTCCAAGTATGCACGCCCTATTTACAGAACATGCTTCCAAGCATTATCACTATTTGCGCGATACTATGCCGCATCTAGTTCCACGATTACGGCCAGCACTTACGAGCGGATCAGGGATTAAAATGGAAGATATGGATAACGAGGAGAATATAGATCAACGTGGTCGAGAGTTTTTGGAGAAAATGGTAGCTGGAATTGAGAATGCCAGACCAGGAGGCAGAGTTCACACACAGCTTTTGGAAGCTGCGGCAATTGATCTTGATCGCTTAGCAGAAATGGATCATCACATGGAAGGTGCAGCACGTTTCACTGCACTATACATTCGATGTCTGCTATTATTAAAATCCATTCTCAAAGAGTTTTCTGTTTCATCGGGGACGTCTATCTCGGCTAATCCAATACCGAATACTAGCAACAACATTTCCGTTCTTCTTCAACACGCGCAAAAGTACGTATTCTCAATACACATTCAGAAAATCGTTTTGTTATGCTATATAAAGAATTTTAATATAATAAATAAAATTTTATTCAGTTATGCTTACGTCATTTTTGAAAAAATTTTTTTTCTAGATTACAACGTTTATTTAGTGGATTGGGCGAAACTGAAATTATATTGGCTAATGATATGTGGTTGAAAGCACTCTCTATAGAATTAGTTAGGGTGACCAAGAGCGCGACCGGTAGCGCGTTACCACTGGCTCGTCATTTTCTATCAGAAGCTGACGCTTTGCCTCAAGATACGTCGAGACTACCACTGTTTTCCAAAGCTCTGGTTTTACAGATCCCTAGTCTAGCCGACGTAAAGCCAGGTTCCTTGACGCGGCTCTTGCTACCATTGCTCTTGACGCCGATGGCGCAAGGAGATGAAAGATTGCCAAGACCATCGGCAACAACGCGCTTTTGTCGAGCGCATATCGAGGAACCAAGGGGCGACGCCGATGCCGCGCTAAAATTCACAGGCGGTCTCTTATTGGGAATTCCTCTGAATGCAAAGATATTGAATCTACGCGATCCGGCTACGCTGCGAATAAAGCTGAGACACCCGGATCAACAAGTGCAATTATTGTTACCGCGGCAGTCGGATTTGCGTATGCAGCATTCCGATCAGAAAGATTACAGATTAAGGACGACAGTTCTTTTATCACATCAAGTATGGATGGAGCCTTGTAATGTAGAAATCTCCCTAGCACTACTGGTACCATCGTCTTCGATTTGTACACATCCGCCTTTAGATGATCCATGCGTGATTGATCTATGTAAACCTACTAAGGTATCAATTGCACCGAAAGCCATCAAAAGAGGCATATGATTACATCATTATTACAATAATCATCTGTATACTTCTCTTTTCGATAGTTTATTTTGTACATGTCTTTATAGATTAAAATTTAATATTTTACTGTTTTTCACTTGAGTGGGAAATAGCAATAAAAAGTATAAGATTATAATTGCCTTTTATCATTCCTTCTCGCTTAACATAAATGATCAAATGGCCCTTGCTCGTCTAAGTTCAAATTATAATATTACTTAATCGATTATTTTTTCAATGTGAATGATATTTTATTATAAAACCTAATTTTGTTCTCATTTATTACAATAGTACAAGATATATATAGAAGAGCACATTTTTTTCCATAAAAAGTTTCATTTTTCTGAATATAAAACAATATGCACACAATTTGTAATTATATCATTCTTGGCTCCTATTGTGAATGATATATAACAATTTTTAAAATAAGTTTGCCGCGCGATCGTACTTTATTCACCTCCAACTAGAGAACGAGCTGCCGCTGAAATAAAATAATTGTTATTTGTTATTTGCTGTTTGTATTTGTTATTTGCATTTTCATATGTATGTTTCTTCTTTTTCAATTATCAATATTAATTATTAGTATCAATTTATGTAATCAATTCAAAACTTATTGATATAAATACTACATACGCAGTGAATGCAGGTTTCTCTGGTTCTGGATTCTTTTGAGCTAAGCTACCAAAACTGAGACCATCTGATTGATTGGCTAAAGATTCAAACGTACTACTGCCTGCTACTTCTCCGAATAACTTCGGCATATTTTCCATTGTAGAACTACCTTGCATAACGGATGAGCTTCCAAAATCTATTTATAATATTTCTTTTTTATTATGACAGGTATGCAGAATAATGTAATCAACTATCTGATATTTGGAACTAAAATTTTTGTGTAATAAAATTAAATAAGAACATCATATATACATTTTAGTTGGTTTCAAAAGAACTAATAATAAGAATTTTTCCTCTCTTTCTCTCTTTCAATCATATAAAAATATTTAAAGATAGGAATGTAAAAAAGAACTGTTATGTATTTGCGTGTATATATAAATAATTTTGTGAATATTATATTAGTATGAGTTACACACATACACACACAGATATTTACCTATGCTAGGAGATTCAAACGCAGGGGCTGAGCCGAAACCACTTCCGAAGACAGACTTCGACGCTCCGAAGATAGGTGATGGTCCAAAGACCGGTTTGGTGCCGAAAGTAGAAGTCTGTCCAAAAGCGGGTTGATTAGCGCCAAGTACAGGTTGCTGTATCGGAGACGCATTAGGTATCGTAGACCTGAAGACATTGGTGTTCGTGGCGGAAGTACCGACTATCGGAGATGCGTTACTCGTCGCGTTACCAAATGGAGAAGTAGATGGAGATGTGTTTGCTGCCCCGAACATTATACCAGATTTCGGAGTACCGGTGTCGAATATAGTTCCCGGTGGAGCTGATGCACCGAATCCTGTCGCATTACCGCCAAAGATATTTCCGCTCGGAGGAGATAACGGAGTTGATCCAAAGACGGAATTGCTGTTGCCTCCGAACATAGAGGTGTTTGAAGATGTTGGAGCGGATACATTAGAAAACACGGAGCTCGCGGTATTACCGAACGGCGTTGACGCGGGATTAATTATTGGCTTTGCGAAGACATTCAGCGCAGATGACGCAGATATCTGAACGCTCGGGAATTGTGCGTTCGATACCGGAGATACTATCGGGCTGCTTTTACCGAATGCCGGCGTAATCGAAGCTGCTGCTACCACTGACCCCGCCGCTGTCGTTGTCGTCGTTACTGTAGAAATGCCGAATGGGATTGTGCCCGCAGAGGTACTACTAGAGCTAATTCCGTAATTCGTGGCTGGTATACTAACGGCTGTAGTTTCACCAAACGTTGGTTTACTGAGGGAGCTCTGGAAAGGAGACGGGGTGCTGCTGCTTACAGATGTTACTGATGAAGAAGTGACAGTAATACCGGCGGACGTGTTTGATGTGAATCCACTGAATACTGATGTGGTCGATGCCGGAGTTAACGTTCCAAATGTAGGTGTAATCGATGGAAAAGCGACTGCACCAAAAGTAGTTGTAGCAGGCAGTGTCGTAGTCGTCACTTCTGGAACCGTAGCCGTATTCTTTATGATAGCTTGACCACCAAATATCGATGTCGCGGATAACGAAGTTGGAGGAACCTGAGTAGCTATAGGCCCAAAATTAAGTGTTTTTGCTTCAGACGTGGTAATCTTCTCAATGGTGACCGGGCTGATGGATGGCATCTCCATTGATTTACGTTGAGTGATGCTCGGATCTACAAGGCTGATAGTAAGCCCGCCGATAGTTGTAACAACGGCACTCATTGTGGGAACCTGCGTTGTTATAGCAGGAGCAAGTGCAGCAAAACTCATAGAAGTCGCGATTGCATTTACCTTTCCATCAACATTGTTGCTCGAATGATTCGTCGGTTGAAGAGTCAACGACAGAGCCGATAGATCAATCGGCGTTTGCATCGGTGCTTGAATTGGTGTTACGGACGGTTCCACAGTGGTATTGGATTTCGAATAAGCGAAGGACAGGGTTGTCGTGTCGAGCGCAATTCCAGAGGATGAATTTTTCGTAACAGATGGAACTGCGTTAGGTGTAGCGAAACTGAATGTAGCAGCAGCAACAGTATCCGTTTTCACGGCTTGTGTTACGGAGAGTGATGAAAGATTACGAACAATTCCTATACGAGCAGTATCTGTTAACGGATATTCCGTTGATAATACATCCTTTAACATACCGGTCGATAAGGAGGATAAAGCGGATTCCGGGGCTTTAGGGATGCTATCGTTGATCGTAGATTCCTTATTGCTTCTGGCAGTTGCATCTGTAAGTGGGGATTTTTGAAAAATGATATCTTGAGATTTTAGCGGTGTTCCAAACGTAATAGACGACGGAAAGTTAACATTAAGATCTTGTTTCGGTTTGGATTGAGATACTATGGAAGTTGCTGGTAAAATAGCCTTCTTGTCTGTTTGTTTGACAGACATCGCGGGAGAAAAAGAGATGGTTGTAGGAAGTGGCTTTTGCTGAGTTTTGTTCTGGGTAATAATACTATTGTTCGTATCAGATGAACCGATTCTCGCAACGATACTATTTAACGAAGCGAGGGGACTTTGTGCCTTGATCTGCTTCTCGATTACTGTCTGCTGCTTGACGACGGTACTTTGTTTAACAATCGATGATTCGGTCTTGGTCTTAGCCTCAGTGACCGCAGGACTGAGAGACGCTAAGGAAGACAGTGTGGCTTTTAAGCGATCTTGAATTGGTGAAGGATTCACCGGCTTGATAATTCTCGGGAAGTATTCGGTGAGTAATATCTTTAACTTAAGTTGCTTGTCATGTGTAAAACTTAGAGTCCTCGAGGCGATAGTTTTACAGCGAGCGTCAATAACGTCGGTTTTTCGAATAGCCGACGATTTCTCATGCGAATTCAAATGCAGATTCGCCATCGAACGATTAAGACTGGGTACATTACCGGTTGTGCATAGCAATGAACGATTAAGAGACTTCCATTGTCGCGAAATTTGCTCGAGCTTCTCTTTTTCTTTCGCAATAATCTTGTTATGTAGCAGGAGATTCTGATATACATACTCTAAACTGGGAATTTTCATTTTCGATCTCTCCTGTGCTTTATGCTCCGACCATTCCAGATCCAAAATTTTACTAACCTGGTTGAGTTGTGTCTGTGTATAATAATAACATCGTTGCAGATCCGCTATTTTGCTGTTATCGCTACAATTTCTACCAGTGATATCAGCACTAGCTGCATTTTTTGATTTAGTTTCTTCGACCCATGCGAATGACTGAAGTAACAGAGCTTTCAAGTAAGTTATATCACTGGATAAACTATTAGTAGTTTCTTTTAAATCCCTTAAGAATTGTTCTATGACGGCGGATGTCTCTCCAAGTCGTTTCTTTTCTTCGTCCATACCGCATTCCCATACTTGTGGCTCCAATCTATTTCGTAATTCTTTCTCGAACAACGCTTGCTCCTGCAAATAAGCTCGCATCCGTATACTATCGTCTATGGAAGCTTTCTGTTCCACCATTTGCGGTATGCTTGCTTCTTTATCTACCACCACTAATTTGGTTTCTGTTTTTGTAGATTCTGGCGCTGGTATTTCTCTGGGCACAATGGGCTTTGTGATCGCGAGTGGCACATCTTTTTCTTCTTGCGGCTTCGGTTGTATCACGAGCTGTTCTACGGGTTGTTGAAAGAATCCCGCTGCTTTCAGAGAATCGCCAAATATATTCGTCATCGGAACGGACTTTGATCGTTCAGACATAATCTCTGGTTGCTTCGGACGTGGCGTGCTGGTCACCGCAGCGTTCATAGTAAATGATATTTCCGCGGATGAAGTATTAGGTTGCGACGGTATTGGTGCCGAGATAATCTCCGTAGGATGTATATTGATGGCAGGACAGTTCAGTGTCAAATTGACCATGTGAAAGCTGCATAATTGCCCAGATGTTCCAAGAATGTGTAAAATGGGAACTGGATGTGGCAACATGGAATCTGTACCCCATGGTAATTTGTTAATTGGGGACTTGTCCACAGCTAGACCCATAGGATAAATTTCCGTGGTTCTCATCAGAGGCAATTGAGCCCTACCGCTGTCAACCAATTGCCATTGAATCCAATTCGCGCTTCCATCTGTAGTACCTAATACAGCTATCTCACTACTGGTACTACTACCTGCTATGATAAGTCCCCATTCCGGCACATGCTCGAAATAATAACGAAGAATACTTCCTTCTCCCTCGGCGTCAGGAAAACCATATGTGATATCTTCATAACATGTAAATGTAGCGTTTACTTCCCCTTTTGGTGCGTCGATGATGAGAACATTTGTGTGTCGCTCGCTGTTCACATATGCGGCACAGAATTGATAATTACTGATCCACAAGATACTAATCACTTCTCCGATAGACGGCGAGGGACCCGCGATAGTTCTAGCAATCTTCAAGGTATCTGGTTTTAGTTGTACAATATCTCCATTTTTGCAACCGACTGCTATTTGTTTGCCTTTAGGACTCCAGGCTGCGCACAAAGCTTGTGGTTCGCTCGATATTTTGGAAAGTATAGATATTTTTGATACAGAATTTTCTTCATCTACCCTTAATTGGAAACTGCCAATAGTACAATCACTAGTGACAGTGCAAAGCATTGTAGGTACAGTAGGGTTCCATCTTATATCTGTCACATAACTATCTAGCTTGTTTGATGATGTTATTTCAAGTAAGAGGGTAAGACTCTGAAAATTAATATATTGATTAATAATAAAAAAATTCAATTTCTAAATATTTCTATAATATCGTAATAAATTTAAAAGTTTTAAGACTTTTGAAAAAATATGCTACGTGCGTACATTTCTAGCTAGAGAATAGGCATCATATATCAATATTGTAGGCTTCAGTGCTACTGCTACAGCAATATAATTATAATCACAATTAATTGCAATTTTTGATATAACGCCTGGTAATTGAAGTTCTATCTTCCATTCTGCATTATTCTCCTCTGCTGGTTTTAAGACAGTAATTTTATCATCATGTCCTATATAAAGCAATCCTCGTTTTTTGTCGGCCACAAGAAGATTACAAGCGATAGGAATATATGTGGGGGTTTTCAAATCAAATACTTGAGATATATTTGATTGTTTAAATAGAAATTCCTAAAATATAAAAACAATAATTAATAATTGTTGAATATCATGATAATCATTTATATATATACACTTTACAGAACTTAAATTCGTGCAATATTTGATTTTTATGTATCGGAAACTGACATTGCTTCAACTTTTTAAAGATCACTTATTTATTGCATTTGAGAACTTTGTTAAGCAACAAAATGATATATATATTATCTTACATAATCTAATTGATCCAAAATCTCGACATTTTAAAGATTATTATGTCGTTTATATAAAAAATGTGTATTATACTTTTATAATCGACGAAAAAGTAATTTATTTCGTAAGAGAAAACGAGTAAAAAGAATATAAAATAGATAATTGTGAATATATAGTTGCGTGTGGTATGATTTTCAATAAAAGTGATATTCAATATAAACATTCTCTCGCCGGTTGTACTACGATCTATTAAACAATTTCTGATATAATAAAATGACACATGATACCTGTACATATATTGGATCCAGCGCTGTCTTCATTTTTATATGTTTTACAATGTCTTCTCATAAATAATGAATGATAGCAATAAATAAGATCAACGTATATCCAACACAGAGTACACGTTTTAACCAAATTTCAATAGACTCAACAAGCACTAAAATACAATTTGCATGATAGCATCATAACATTTTGGATTACGAGAATATAAAATGATCGCGCATTCACAGTGAGTAAAGGATGCATTCCACTTGCGTTAAGCCCGTATCAGACTACGCATTGAAAATTGAAGATTGAAGATTATGGCCGGTATTCATAGTCCGTTCTTATATCCAAGATCGTCTTAAGTACGATCTTAAGATACTATGCGGCCATTTCATTGGTTGAATGGGATCTTAAGACGACCCAAGACCACACTTAAGACGATCTTGGATATAAGAACGGACTATGAATACCGGCCATAGATTCTAGGCTGAAATTAGATTCTGCGCAATTTTCTGCGCAGACGCTCGACGCTTA